>NC_090825.1:153508400-153729841 GCF_028021215.1 Eschrichtius robustus | reverse complement strand
CCATGTTACGTATGGTGTCTAGCCATGGTACTGATGTTCATGATTCCATGAAATGGCATCTTTGCTTTACAAAGTATCAGGGTTATAACAGAGAGAGTGGTGAAGGACTAAGAAACATACTTTAATAGAGCCAGTTAACTTGCTGGACACTAACATCCAGTCAGGAGCCTCAAGTAACATCTCTGCCCAAAAGTTTCAATTGCTAAATAGCAAGGGAATAATACCAAGGCCCAATCACAGAGTAGCAAATACCAGAGGCCTGGGAAAATCCCAAGAGAATAGCTTCAATGGCAGTGATTCTCAAATGTTCAAGGTACACAAGAATCACCTGGTGAATGTGTAAAAACAGTTTCTGAGGCCGATCCTCTGAGATTTTAATTCAGCAGGTCAGGCGAGGTCCATGAATTTATAGTTCTAACACGGCTGGCGGAACCAGAGCTGCTGCTCTGAGGAACACACTTTGAGAACCACTGCCCCACCACTATTAAATCAGAGTCAGCAGTCTTGTAAAATGCAAGGTGATTTGCATGTTCATTAAAGTTTGAGAATCACTGCTTTAGGAAATGAGGCAACAGGTTTGTTTGGTTTTTTCCTTCCTCCTGTGATATCAGGATAGGGAGATGGTGAAAAGAGAGGTTTTCAAAAGAAAGTAAGTGCTTAAATCACACTCTTTGTCATGAAACAAACCTATCTGGCCACCTTGCTCACCTTCCTCAATGAAGCATCACTCACTCCTTCCTTTATCCACCTCTCCATCCTCACTGTACCTTACCTAGGGCTCACGAGGAGACAGAGGTCCCATATGAACTTCAGATCGGCATGTTATAGATTTCCCGGGAAAATCCAGAATTCATATAATTGTTTTTCTAGTCAATAAAAATTACACTGGCATTAAACAAAGAATCAAGTTTGAATTACATACGTTTAGAAAACTTTTCATGTAAATAACTTCACAAGAAATTCACAGAAAAATATTTTTTTAGACTGATTGGCAACAGGGCCACGACAAGAGCAAGAAATGTCAACAGAGTGGCCTCCTGTGGTCACCCATGTCTCAGAGATGGAGGAAGGAAAGATAGCCTCTTGACTGATTTGCACTGTATGTAATTTTACATTACATGTAATTACGTGGACTAAACCAAGTGTAACACAGAAGACTAAACATGCTATCGTTCCATGTGATGAGCCTCTACAAAGAGGAAAAAACAGAAGATGTGAAAAAAAAACCACTTTTTTTCTACTTTAATTTTGTACCTATATGAGATGATGAATGGTCACTAAACTTACTGTGATAATCATTTCATGATGTATGCAAGTCAAAGCACTACGCTATATACCTTAAACTTTTACAGTGCTGTATGTCAATTATATCTCAGTAAAACCGGAAGGAAAAAAAAAAGTGGAAGATGTGAATATATCAAGCCTTGGCAATGGGAAAGGCCTAAGTCCACGTGACTCATCACACCTCCTTCTTGCTGATTCATGCTATTGTAGATTCAGCAGCTCCAGCAGCGAAACAGCTTATCTGTTAATAAGCTACAGAAAGAAGAGCCCCAAGTCCCATCACGCACTGCAGAAATGTGATTTGAACTGGCAAACATCTCCCAATCCACCACAACAACCCCTTGCCTCGCTTACCTGAAACTTTCACACATACCACATCTCCCCAATTATTTCCATAATCAGTGAGCCTATTGCTGATCTAAAACCTGACACATACATGAGTAGATTCCAGGTCTGTTAAGTACCAGGAGCAAAGGAGGACACAGAAAAACACCGCATTTAGTCTCATTTTCTCTGAGAAATTCAGTGCACTGCAAGACAGCACTGGACTGAGAACACGGAACCAAGGTTCTAACACCAGTTTTTCTACCAGATACCTTGAAGCAAGTCACTTGGCCTCTTTCATTTCATTTCTTTCGAAATTAGACTACATTATCATTCAGATACTTCCATATCTAGGAGTCTGTGATTATGCTGAGTATCCATGCTATTAGAAAGCCAAAGAAACAGCTACTCAGAAGCACATGGAAAATAACCATCTTGGATGAGACTTAAGAGCTGCAGTGGCACTAGCTCCACACAAGGCATCCTAATCCCAGGTCAGAACTCGGTACTGCAGGCTGCCCAGAAACTGGGGCATATAATAAGGTTTATTCATATGAGCATCCTTCCTAACTTATTCAACCAGAAGTCTTTCATGAATACCACCCAGATGCTGAAATTAGGATCGCCATCCTTAGGTATCAGGGATTAAAGTATGATCCAAAGAGTTCAAGTTGCCTCCAAAATGTCTACAACTGCATGGAAGTTGAAGGCCTCACTCACCTCGTTCCCGCCACATCCTGCAAATCCTTTTCTTAGAAGGAAATCACAAACTCCCTTTCTTGAAGACAGATGGGTAATTCATGTACAACCATCTGTGAGACTGCCTGCATGGGGCCTCCTTGTTTGAAGACTACAGAGATTTTAAATTAAAAGAACCATCTATGTCAACTCTGTCTAGATGATGTGTTCAAAGGGAAGACTCAAAGCAGCAAACTAGAGGGAACTTTTCGTTTACTTATTTCTAAAAAGCCAAATAAACCCTCTAGGAATGGTTATCTGTCATTTCCTTTCTCAGCACCCACTGTTCCTTCTTCTGGCTGCAGTCACAATTTTTATTTGCAAACCATGACTACCGCCCTCAGTGGACCCATGTCTTCTGTCCCAGGCTTCCTTTTCCTCTAAGAATTTTATGATCTGCATGAATCACTTTGCATAGATAACTAAAATTGATCATTAAAATCTGAAATTAAAAAACAAAAAAAGAGCATGCAACACCCTGTTCTTATTTTGCTTCAAGGATACTCCTACTGAGCTCATGGAGCTGAAAGCTGCAAAAACTTGAAGGATCCTCCTCTCAGGTTGAAAGACTAGGACATGAAGTACCCAAGTATGCCACACAGAGTTCAAGAAAAGGAATACAGCCAGATCTTCCATCTAAGTACCAGGAAGAAATCGGAGGTAGGGAAAAGAATTGGGGTAGCTCAGCAGTAGCCTTTTTCTTAACGTCAGAAGCCTGATTTTTATTCCGAAACAAGACTATAAAACAGCATTTCCCAGACATTGTCGCATGCAGGTGTAATCATGTGACTGTGTCTGGGCCAATGACCTGCAAGAACAAGTGTTATGCTGGCTTCCAGAAGGCTCTGGCAAAAGTCCAACTTAATGAAATGAAAATGTCTGATTAGACCTTGACTTGTCCTGACAACTCTGGTCACAGGGAAAGCAGTCTTATTGACTCATCATGTCATTTCGCTCAACTATTGATGCAAGGAGTATCATGAGGAAGAAAGAACTGCTTGCAAATGTACAAAGTAAGCAACAAATACCCCTGTCAACAGTATTAAATTATTTATCAATCACACACTACAGGTTATATCACAGTAGTTACAATGATGGAGGCCACTGGGTCCTCACCAACAAAAAGACTGGCTCTTCCACTTTTAGGACAGTTATTTAGAGCAGGGGTCCCCAACCCCCCAGGAACCTGGCCGCACAGCAAGAGGTGAGTGGCGGGGAGCCAGCGAAGCTTCATCTGCCGCTTCCCATCACTCACATTACCAGCTGAACCATACCCCCAATCCCCCGTCCGTGGAAAAACTGTCTTCCACGAAACTGGTCCCTGGTGCCAAAAAGGTTAGGGACCGCTGATCTAGAGGACTACAGGGCACTCAGCGTTTATCAGGAGTCTGTGCTTTCACAGAATCTACTCTTCAGTAAGTCTACAAATCTTTTATCCTTGGCCCTAAAAGCCAAAATCAGGGTTGTACTTTATTATAATCAAGGTGTTTAGGAATTTCTGGTGAAAATAAAAGTTTACACTCAAAAGTGAATAAATGTTCCTGAATCTACCTTTCATCTTTGGTTAATACGTTTCTTGCTAAACAAGCCAAATTCATAAAGGAAAAGACAGGTTACCTCATAACACTTTCTTTTCAACTAAAGCAGTAAAGACCCACACTAACGCTGCATTTTTTTACTTCCAAATTCTATACATCAGGCTTCTCACAGAAACTTTCACTTCAGCCAGTGGAATACCTTGCAGGAGGCAGGCACTCAAGAAATATTTGTTAAGGTGACTTGAACATAGTAACACATTAGGTGAACATTATAGGAAGTTAGCCTAAGGGCTCTTCACTGAGAAGAAAACAGTTTTTTACCATGTTCTTTATTGCCAAGTGAAAGGATATACATATATAGCCTTCTTCGCTCAAAATGTACCCTCTCCACATCACTGACATCCTGTAAATGGCCATAAATCACAACTGGTCCTTGTCATGAGAAAAAACTGTGTGTGTCAACTTGAGTTTGTCTGCCTTAAAAGACAGGTGCAAGGGTAAAATCAAACATATTTAAGTGCTTGGGAAAGCAACACTGCTCTACAGAAGCAAGGGAATATTAGGGGCAGGAATTACAAACATATACACCTTTTATAGCAATAGACTCCAGACAGGAAATCAGGATGAGACTGGTCTATCCTGGCATTCATTTCATAGAGTTTAGTTTCGTCTGATGAATATTTAAACCCAAAGCACTGCAGTGGTAGTGCCAATATATGTCATATTTTCAGTTGCATCTCCTTTCTGGACTAGGAGCGCCCCTAACTATTCATAAGCCTTAAAATCCTAATTATTGGGTAGACCAGCGGCAGACTGGAGTGACACGAAATTAAGGTTGACTTTTAAGAAAATAGGCACACGTCTTGTACTGCTCTATTAGATACACTTTGGCATTTTGCAGAGCCCAAATGAATTACAGAAGAGACACAGGTACTGTTAATACATCACATGCCTTCTAAAAATTCTGGAAGACGTGGGGAGTCCCACATCATTTCTTTGGGACTAGAGACGTTGCCAAGGACTGAAATTGATGATGCATAGAAGGAGAACCCTCCAAAACTAACTCCTCTGCTTTGCTGACCCAAAGGAAGCCAAAGGAAAGAGACTCTCTCACTCCAAGTAACTCCCTAAACTAACAATGTTTAGAAAAAACAAGTATTTTCAAGATGGTTCAGAGTTGGAGGATAGCAGGCAGAGAGTAGAAACTGACTTGGATTTGATTATGGGGTCACGAGAAAGGATCAGAAATGTTCATTTTTAGTTATTACTGAAGTTTTTATAAAATCCCAAGACATTCACTAGAACTTTACTAATTAAGACACGTAACCCACACACAACTAGACTACAAGTACTTATAATACATGTTTTTGTTTTTTGTTTTTTGAGAAAGAAATCTCAACTACCAAAGGTTCACCAGCTGCAGGACTTCAAAGGCAGTAATAGGAGCAATGGTCTCCAATGACTCAATTTGGAAAGAAAAATCTCTCACACAACCCACGCATTAGACAAGATGACATATACATCTACTTCAGGACACCTTACATTTTGGATGAATAGCCTTGAATTTACTTCACAGCCAATAGCTTGCCAGAGAAAACTTAGAGTTGGATCCTATTACTTAATACACTAAATCCACAGCTCAAAGTCCATCTCACTGGATAATTGAATATAACTAGCGATGGGAATTAAAACTGAGGATGCTAGCAGCCCTGATTTCACTGTTATTATTTGTACTGTGTGAAATGATTTTCGTATTGGCAAGTATGGGATCTCTGAAACTGTGCACTCTTCCTATCTACCATGGTACATACGATTATTTGCCCATGCACGCTCTGAGGGGCAATGCGGTACAATGAAAGGAGCCCTGAGCTTGAGTCAAAACCAGTTCTAGTGCCAGCTCTGCCACTATCTGGCTGAAGACCTTGGACCACACTTTAGGTCTAAGTTTACTCATTAATTTATTTAATAACCATGATTTGATCACAGACCTAAAAGAACACAACATTGCTCAGCTGTAAAAGGGGGGAAACTAGACCTAGTTTATAGAACTGGTGTTAGACTTAAATGAGATAATGGGTGTACTTTGCATCCAAGACACATTGGTGCTAGTCTTCTTCTACCGCAACTATCAGGCACTGTGTTCAGTCTAAAACACCATTGCAGGGAGCACACTGGAAGCCCTCATCTCGTTTGTCATCACTGGGTAAAGCCTCTTGCCTCTTAGTCGGTAAAATCCATGAAGGCCAGGATTTTCTTCTTTCTAATACACAGACGCATCCTCTGAACCTGCATGTGCCTCAGCATCTAGTAAGCACTTAATAAATAATTGTTGAATGAATAAATTCTCTTTTACTCCTTAAAATAACTCTGGATCAACTAATATTTTTACCATTTTACAGTGAGGAGGCTGAATAATGAGATAAACTGTCTATACAATCAGGTGATAAGGCCCTTCCAATTCCACAATGCTATCTATAGTTGTTATATTTTCCAATAGTTCATCATTATATCATTCTTCCTAAATAATTGCTACTTACTCACATTTATTTATTGGTTATTGCTTAAATAATAGCAAGAGTCTCAAACTATAAAATCTACTCCTATCTTTAAAGAAAATAAAATATTTGAACCATAAAAAAAATCATTTGTTTATAAGAAAACTTTATTCTCACATCTACACACGAACTATCTAATGAGGTTATTCTTTTTTTTTTTTTTTCTTTTTTTTTTTAATGAGGTTATTCTTAAGAAACTCTTCCGGGCTTCCCTGGTGGCGCAGTGGTTGAGAATCTGCCTGCTAATGCAGGGGACGCGGGTTCGAGCCCTGGTCTGGGAAGATCCCACATGCCATGGAGCAACTGGGCCTGTGAGCCACAATTACCGAGCCTGCGCGTCTGGAGCCTGTTCGTCTGGAGCCTGTTCTCCGCAACAAGAGAGGCCGCGATAGTGTAAGGCCCGCGCACCGCGATGAGGAGTGGCCCCCGCTTGCCGCAACTAGAGAAAGCCCTCGCACAGAAACGAAGACCCAACACAGCCATAAATAAATAAATAAATAAATAAATAAATAAATAAATAAATAACTGATTGAAGGACTTAAAAAAAAAAAAGAAACTCTTCCAAGTAGTTTTCCCAACCTAAACTTCCATATACTTTTCCCCAAATAAGAAGCGAAATAAACAATCAGTCAAGAGTGATATTAAAAACATGGGGGCAATCCTGTCCCTAAAACATTTCTTCACCAAAATTTGGATTCTTTCACTTTAAGAGCAGCAAGATCATCTTTTTTACTATCTTTCAGAAGATAACTGTAGCTTCCCTAGTCTGGGGCCCTAAATGAGAAAGACCTCGGTTAGATGCAGCCAATGTCACAGGGTCTCCTGGCTCTGAATCAGTATTTTCACACACTCCCAATCATAAATGCCCCAGAGACCTCCTATCCCCAAAACTGACACTGCTGTATCTCAAGTTCAGGTTTACAGAATGATGGCCTCCTCCAAGGCCTTCCTTAGAAAACGTATTCCCAAATTTGCCATCTCACCTCATGCTTCCTTCTCCAAAAGCAGCCTACTCTTTACCACTCATAAGTCTTCTCCTCTAAAGGGCTCAACGTACATTGGGGCACTCAGCAGATATTACACTCTACTCCATCAAAAGGATCTCATAAATTTGTTTTAATTTAGTAATTAACATTCCTCTAGACTCGCAGAAGTGTTGAGGGCAAAGTCATAACGCTTTTAATGGCAAAATCAAACTGTAAGCCCAGGTCAGACTTCACATCTAATGCTGTTGCTGGCAGACCCAGTGATTTTGAGACCGAGCAAGATGATTTTATCATTAAGGCATCACCACTGCTGTGCAGGGAATTTCTCTTTCATTACACCTCAGCTCCCTCCCACCTCAAAACGCTGCGTAGAGTTCTAACGTACTCTGAAACCACAGTAACTTATGACAGAGCAGCCATTATGATGACCTGTAAGTCATCAAGATACATATCAACCACTGGCTATGTTATTAATACTTGAAGTATCAAATTTGCTAAGGAAGCAAAAAGGAGCTTCGTTCTTCCTCAAGGGGAATCAGAAACCAGTATGTTCAAGAGAGGATTTCCATAGGAAAACCGCCCCTGCCTCAGACAGCACCTACCATCAACATGTTTATGGGCAAACACAGTATCAGAAAAACATGCTGTGAGTCTTAGAAACAGCATATGCCTCATTTCATACGGGCTGCTATGGTGCTAGGCATTGTTTTTTGGTTTTGTTTTTTTTACTGCATTTCAGAGAAATAACCGTAAAATGAAGGTCTATAACCAGCATATAACACAATAAACAACAGCATCAACTTCTGCACCCTTTTTGTGAATGGTTTCCCTATGCTTTAATTGAAAATGTAAGTTTTAATATGCTTTGTGTTTTCTCTCAAAATAGTTTGGGACCAATTCTATTCTAAGACTTCTGTATTTACCATCTCCATCCAAGGTCCAAAGATTACAGAATTTACAAATGAAGGACACCCCCTACACACACACACACACACACACACACACACACACACACACACACACACACGTCAGTCATAGAGGAGCTATGACAACAAAATTCCTGAATGACAGAAAGAAACACAGAGGACAGTGGCTTGAAACAGCAATGGTGGTCACCACAAGCTTTGTCCTAGAGTTCAGCTCAGGTCTTTCTGAAAGCCTGGACCAAAAATTCACAAAAACAAGAAGCAGTAACACAGTTCACATAACTTTCCTGAGCTTAAATGTATAATAGATCCGGGTAACTGTCCAATCTAGGTTGTATCTTCAGGGAATCTCAAACTCTCATAAAAAACCAAGGTTTCTGGCTCAAGGAAAGGCTTAAAGTTAGAGATGAGCATTGTTAAATCACTGGTTCCTATTCACATTTCAACCCTTGAAATAACGCTTCACTACTTGTCTCAGTCACCAGCGACTCTAGTCTGTCTTGAGAAAGCTCACACGCCTCCCTGGACTCAGCCATCTCCTTCTCACCGACAGGTCAGGTCCAATACAACCAAAGCTTAATTCACTTTAAAAGATATGTGAACTATTATTCAAGGACAGTAGCTGTCTGTTTACAGAAGCTTCATCCACATCAAGGCAGCTGAGTTTGTGAGCTTGATTTTTGTATTCTTCTTTCATTCTGTCAAAATTCAAGCTTACAGATATTTCTGCTTTCAGTCTATTCTTTAATAAATGTCCCGCTCAGTGTAAGACAGGACTCAGAGTTTCAATGACATAACTGTATATTTTCCCAAGAAAATTGTTTATGTACCTTTCCATAAATGTTTTAACTTTTTCACCTAGAATATAAAATCCTTGAAGAAAATGTCTGTCTTCTATAGTTTAGCAAGATACATGCTCAACACAATTTCCAAATCACCTTTAGTACCAATTTTAACCATGAAGAACACTGAAAATTCTACTGTAAATTATCAAATATATGGTAGCAAATATATAAATGAAATTCTTCTGTCATTTAGTACAAAGAAGAGAGATACAAATATAGGATAATTTCTCAAATGAGTTTCAACTACTTAATGTGCTACTTTAAAGCATATTCACAAACAACAGAAATAATCAATCTGAAGAACTGGATTCATCTCTATACACAGGGGACATTTTTATACAGTTTCTCGAAGAATTAGCCACACACAAGCACAATAGGTACCATAAAGATTAAAAGAAAGTAACTGCATTAAAAATACTTCAGTTTATTAAAAGGAACGGTTCCTATTTTATATGTATACACATCTATTTTTATAGAAAAGAACACATCTATTTTTATTCTAATTTCCATGACTCACTCCCCACCCATTCACCGATGAGATAGATAACAGTTGATCCTATTTTTCACCTTTTAATTTATTCTACCTGGAGAAATAAAATTCATCACTGTCCCATGTTATTTTCCCTCCCCTTTGGACATTTATCCACTAAATAAACATCTACTACCCACTGCTGTTAAGCAGTGTGCTGGGTCCTGGGGCTCCATCCCAGTCTCCTCCGCTGGTTTCCCCTATTTGCCCCAATTTCTAAGCGCTGAAGTGTCCCAGGACTCAGCCCTGTCTCATCCTCAAGTCAGTCTACACATGCTCACTTGGTGGTCTCAGCTAGTCTCCTGGTCTAATTAGCATCTATCCTATGCTGACCACCCCCATATTTATATATACTGCAGACCTCTTTCCTGGGCTCCAGTTTCACATATGGACTCACCAACTCATCCTCTGCCAATAGATGTTTTACAGATCTCGAACGTTTAACAGGCCCAACTAACTCCAGATCTTCTCCACCAAACCTCCTTTCAAAGGATGAACTTGATGACAACTTCGTCCTTCTAGTTAGTTAGGCTGAAATCCTTGAAATCATCCTGACACCTCTTTCTGTCATACCCCACAGCCAAGCTATCAACAAACCTCTCTTGGAAGGCTGGCCAAGGAGACACTTTGACGTAAGCTTCTGCCCAATCCTGACGCCTCTGCCTCCCTCCCACTATGTTGTTCCCAAGGGCACATGCTTACAAGTATTCTACACACTAAACCCTATCTGAGTCTACTTCCCAAATGATCCAAATGCTTCAAGTCTTCACTACAAACATCCATTACAATATTGTGCATACAACAGCTTATCCCTACTAGAAATAAAACAAAGGATGATTTTAGCTGATCTATGTGTAGAATCTTATAGTTATAGATTCAGAGATTAAGGATATTTCTTGTCTTCTTTACAAGGACACTGAATGCCTCATGCTGCCTTACTACTCTTTTTGTTTATCCTCCATGCAGCAATGAAAGGCTTTAAATAAATCTTATCCATTCAAGTCCAACTGGTACTTTTTCTTTCTCTTCCCTGAGGAGCATCTTTTTTCTACACTACCACTTCTCTATTACTTCAGTTATTCACTGCATTTAGTTGTTTATCTTATTTTTTTCAGAAGTATTCCTTCATAACAAGGAGGTGCTAAAAACCTCATTTCACAAGTAGGTATGAAAAAGAAATATCTGGAACACCTTTCCTAAAAAGAAATCCAAAGGTAGCTAATTTAGTACATAAGCCTTTAGGAAAGCATTAGAAGAAAGTAAGACAAAGTCAAATATTAACAATTTACTGAACATAAATTCTCATTACACAAAATAGTATCTCTCCTTATAACTTCAAAATATTAATAGGGCAACACAGCGAAATATCAAGGGTCAGATGCAGCTAGACTACAAAATGTTATGTTTTTATTTTAGAAGTATGATTTTTATTATTGCTGAAACGAGAATTTTAGAAAAAAAACTACCATCAGTTTCTTAACATGTAATTTATTTGTAAAAGTCAACCAAAACAATCTGAATTCAATCATCAGCTCAGGAAGCAGATTCCATGACATTTTTTTCCCCTAAATGCTAAATGACACAGGCAGCGATAAAATATGCAGAGAAAGAACCATGTCACAGAAGATGTGACAATTTTGATAAATGATGATAAACTGTGATGTAGAACAGCCGTTTGTAAGCTGCTGTTTTCAAAAACATGTATTTTAATGATGATTTTTGCCAAATATCATTTTAGAGAGATAGTCTGTAATAAAACCATTGACAAACAAAATTGGTACCTTATTATAAATTAGAACAGAAATGTATTTAAGTTTTCAGCAAACTTGTAATTTTGCTTTAAATGAGAATGCATTTTAGATCCAGTCAGTTCCTTACAATGTTAAACACAGTCATCATCTGACCCAGAAATCCCACTCCGAGGTATAAAACAGAAATTAAAACATACTTTCACACAAACCCTTGAACATGAATGTTCATACATGCAACATTATTCATAAAAGACAAGAAGTGCAAACAACCCAAATGTCCATCAAGTGACATATAATATCAATAGAACAGAATATTATTCAGCAATAAGAAGGAATAAAGTACTGATACATGCTACAATACGGATGAACCTTGAAAATATTATATTAAGGAAGCCAGTCACAGGAGGCTACATATCATTATGTTTATATGAAATATAAATTCTATTGATATGAAATGCCCAGAATAGGCAAATCCATAGAAATAAGATGTAGATAAGTGGTTGCCTAGGGTTGAGAGTGTAGAGGGAATGGAGAATAATTGCTAATGGATATAGGGTTGCTTTCTGGGGTAATGAAATGTTCTAGAATTGTGCACCGTGATGGCTGCACAACTCTCTGGCTATACACAACCTCTGAATTGTACACTTTAAGTGGGTGAACTGTATGTGAACTACATCTCAAAAAAGCTATTTAAAATGCCAGTTAAAAAGGCCAGTCATGGGCGTTCCTGGTGGCGCAGTGGTATAGAATCCACTTGCCAATGCAGGGGACACGGGTTCGAGCCCTGGTCCAGGAAGATCTCACATGCTGCGGAGCAACTAAGCCCACGAGCCACAACTACTGAGCCCAAGTGCCACAACTACTGAAGCCCGCGCGCCTAGAGCCCACGCACCGCAATGAAGAGTAGTCCCCGCTCGCCGCAACTAGAGAAAGCCCACGCACAGCAACAAAGACCCAACGCAGCCAAAAATAAATAAATAAATAAATTTACTTTTTAACAAAAGGGCCGGTCATGTTGTAGGTGTTTATAACTTGTATAGACTTTTCAAAGTCTAAATCCCTAATTATCAAAATATGTTTCTTACTGTCCACAAACCTCATTTCATTTCCTTACATAAAACCACCTGCCTATTCCACTATAAATACTACACGTAGTGAAAGAAAGTGCTTCTAAAATTAAATCATGTTTTCAAAACAGATTTCTCCTTAATATATTTAATTTTAATGATTCGCATGTGCATTATCCACACTTTCCATTAACTATGGTTAAATTTTCAATCTCAGATAAGTATCCCCCAATACAAAAGCACAGTAACAGGCCATTCCTCTCCCAACACAAGCTGTGTGGACTAAACTTTTAACGTATTAGCTTGAATTTTAAAAAGCAAAATTAAGGAGGCAGATCTGTAAGAAAAGCAAGCATATGAAGTCTCAGAATTTTAGAATGGAAAATATTTTCAAGATTGATCCTCTTCAGGACTACCGAAACTTTAGTATCTAAGAACTAACCCCAGGAATTTTGTGATATTCTCATATCACCTTACTTTTTAAATTTTTATTGGAGTATAGTTGATTTACAATGCTGTGTTACTTTCTGCTATACATACCTTACTATTTTGCCTTATTATTTATATTTACATTAAGTTGATTCCTTTCCTTTTTTTTTTTTTTTTTAAACTTAGCAATGTATGACACAACATCAGTGACCTTAGGGGTTTGGTAAGCTATCTGTACTAGTCTAACAAACATTACAATAAATAAAATTTTAAATGGTGATGTGTCTATCACTTAAAAACATCTTGCACATGATCAGTACTACATCTACCACACTTTGGGAAACACTGATCTAGTTTTAGCTTCTAATTTTATGGGTGAGAAAGTTGAACTTCCTGGTGACTCTCAAAAGTCTGTGCACATCAGAACCTCCTGGAGGGTTTGTGTTAAAATAGAGAGTGCCGGGCTCTTCCCCAAGAGCGTAGGTCTGGGGTAAGGTCTGAGAATTTACGTTTCTAACAAATATCTAAGTGGTACTAATGCTGCTGGCCCAGAGACCGCCCTTCAAAAACCACTGACCAAAACCTACTAACCCCAAATTAGTCAGACCAGAATTTAAACTAGAACCCAATCTTCTCTTAGATGCTCTTATAATTATATGCTCTATCAAACATGTTTAATGTTGCTGAATTTTATTCACCTTTCACTTAATTTTACTCTTTTCAATAAAGGTGATTATTAAATGCTAAAGATCAGGTTTATACATTTTTAAGACTTCAGAGTTGTTATAAAATAGTGATTAATAAAAATTTAAGGAAAAGAACATTACAATCACCTTTGAGGACCCTGAATCCCTTTTCTTGGTCACATACCCTCCGTTAGTCCTTTGAGATAAACATTATCTTCAAGTTTGTGTCTCATCATCCACTTGCTTTTCTTGTTAGTTTTCTCATAGCTGTATCTCTAAATAACATATTGTTTAGGGTGTATGTTCTGAGCTTTATACTATATCTTTTTATGCTATTTGCTTTTTTATTCAATATGATGTTTTTGAGATGTAGCCCTCGGTTTTTATCAGTAATTCATTGCTTTCATGGCGGGACACTATTTCATCTACAAGAAAACAGCACTAAAATTGTTGACTTTTTTTTTCATTTTGAAAAAATCAGAGGTAAAAAAGAAGTTGCAAAAATAGTACACAGAAGTCCTATGTATGCTTCATCCAGTTTCCTCCAATGGTTACATCTTACCTAACTATATTACAGTATCAAAACCAGCAAACTGGTTTTGGGACAATGCTTGTGTATAGTTTCATGCCATTTTATTATACATGCAACTCTCAATTTTTAAGTTCTTTTTTTTTTTCTCGCGGGCCGCCCAGGCCGCGAGACCAAGGGCCGCGGGGGCCGGGCCGGCGCGCCGCCCCCGCCCCGCCTCAGGCCGCCCGCGCTTGGGCCGCCGCCCGGCGACGCGAGGCCAGTCCCACCCCGCCCCCACCCCCGCCGCCGGCCCGGGGGCCGCTCACCTTCCGCGTTGCCCCAGACCACCATGCCCGGGCACAGCCGCCTCCTCCGGCCTCGCTGGCCCCGCCGCCGCCACACGGTGCCCTCGCCTGGGGCGGGGAGAAGGGCCGGGGAAGGAGTCGCACCGCCGCGCCGCGGTCCACGCTCGCCCCACACTCGCAGCGGCCACCCTGAGCGCGCCCAATGGCTGCTCTGTCCCTCCCCCTCCGACGGGCGCGCGCGCCGCGGCTCCGCCCCACCCCTCCCCCTGCGGGGGCCGGCGCGCTCCCAGGCTCCTCCCCGCCCTTCCCCACCCGCGGCGGTTCCGGCCCCGGCTCGCACTCCGCCCCGCGCTGCGCAAGTGCCTGCCTCGCGCCTAGCCTCGGGCGACCCTGAACCACCGGCGCGGCGCCCCTCCCAGGCCCGCCCGCGGAGGTCAGCCCCTCCGCTGCACGTGACCGTCTCGCTCGCGGGGGCGGAGAGGAGCGCGGCGCCGGCCCGCCTTCCGCATCCCGAGACCTGCGCGCCTCCCGCTGGGGTTGATGCGCTGTTCTCCTCTCTGCGAGTCCCCGCCCCGCGCTGCACTCCCCAGTCCGGGAGGACACTAGTTCAGGGACTGACCATGCTTAATCAAGATCATTCTAGTGATATTAATGAATATCTGAGTTACTTCCTTTATTCCCCCCCCACCCCCCGCCAATTAAAGACAATGCTCCTACCTATTAGAAAAATGAAAATCCAAACACTGACAGCCCCAAATACTTGCAAGAATGTGAAGTAATAGGAACGCTCGTTCATTGCTGGTGGGAATGCAAAATAGTACAGCCATTCTGGAAGAGAGTTTGGCAGTGTCTTACAAAACTAAACATACTCTTACTATACGATCCAGCAATCGGACTCCTTGGTATTTACACAAAGGAGTTGAAAAATTATGTCCACATAAAAAACCTGGACACAGATGTTTCATAGCAGCTTTATTCATAATTGCCAAAACTTGGAAGCCACCAAGATGCCCTTCGGTAGATGAATGGGTAAACAAACTGGTGCATCCAGATAATGGAATATTATTCAGCACTAAAAAGAAATAAGCCATCAACCCATGAAAAGATATGCAAGAACTTTAAATGCTTATTACTAAGTGAAAGAAGCCAATCTGAAAGGCTACATACTCTTTGATTCCAACTAAGTGATACCATAATGGTGGATAATGTCATTAGTCAAAACCCATAGAACATACAACACCAAGCGTGAATCCTAATGTAAACTATGGACTTTGGGTGCTAATGAAGTGTAAATGTAGATTCATCAGTTGTAACAAATATACTTCTCTGCTGAGTAGTTGATAATGGTGGAGGCTATACATATGTGGGAACAGGGGGTACATGGGAAATCCCTGTACCTTTCACTCAATGGTGTTGTGAACATAAAACTGCTCTAAAAAAATAAAGTCTACAAACTTTAAGCTATAAGATGAATAAGTTCTGAGGTTCTAATGTATAGCATGGTGACTAGTTGATAACACTGCAATGTATAACTATAATTTGCTAAGAGAACTTAAAAGTTGACCCCCAAAACATACACATATATATTTATATATTCCTCTTTACCATAAATGTACGGCTGTGCTCCTGGCTTCTCTAATCTCTTCCAATCATCTATTTTTATTTCTGCTCAGTACCATGCTGTCTTAATTGGTAGAGTTTTATAATAGCGAGTCTTAATATCTAGTAGGTCAAAAATCCCCAATTCACTCTTCCATTTGCTGTTAAGAATCAGCTCGCATGTTCTATGTGGGGGAGGGAGGTGAAGGAAATTCATTTTAGTTTCCTAAAATCTCTAAAACAATTTGGGGAGAATCACATCTTCTGTAGATTGAAATTTTCTATTGAAATAAGATTTATTTCTCCATTCCTTTAGTTTTTCTTAGGTGTCTTTGTTCTATAATTTTCTCCATATAGTTGTTGCCTATTCTTGCTAGAGTTATTCCTAGGTACTTTATAATTGTGATAATATTATAAGTGGTATCTCATTGCCTTTTCTAAATAGTTGTAGCAGAGTACAGAAATGCAATTGATTTTGTATATTGATTTTGTTTGCAGTATACTTGCTAACCACTTTTATTCATTCGAATACCTCATCTGTGGATTCTTTTGGTTTTTCTACAGGGACAAGATATCCTCAATGACTAGTGATAGCAGTTTCTTCTTCTCCAATGCTAAGAATTCTTCTTTTTCTTCCTGTGTAAGACTTCCTATATAATGCTGCAAAGAAGGATTATCTTATCTTGTTGGTGAAAGGTGTCTTATCTTGTTCCCAATATTAAAAAAGAATGTTTTCAATGTTTCACCATTAAATATCACATCTGCTGAATATTTATACCTTCTAATGATAGTCTGTTCATTTTGTATCATGAATAGATACTGAATGTTATGGAATGCATTTTCTACATCTCCTGAGATTAAATTTTTTTTAGATCAAGAATTCAGTGGGGGACAGATGGATTGAGAGTTTGGGGTTAGCAGACGCAAACTATTACATATAGGATGGATAAACAACAAGGTCCTACTATACAGCACAGGGAACTAAATTCAATATCCTGTGATAAACCATAATGGAAAAGTATGAGAAAGAATGCATATATACGCAACTGAGTCTCTTTGCTGTACAGCAGAAATTAACATTGTAAATCAACTGTACTTCAATAAAAAACTTACTCTGCATCCATAATGTGTCACACTGTTCTAGACAGTAGAGGTAAAGCAGTGACCAAACAGATGAAAACACTTGCCCTCAGGGAGTTCACCTTGTATTAAAGGAGAACAAACACAATGAATAAATAAAATGCATAGTTTGTTACATATTGATCAACACAAAAGACAAAAATGAAGTAGAGAGGGGAACAGGTAGTGTGGGGAAGGAGGTCTGCAACTTCAAATGCAGTGGTAGGAATGGGTGTCATTGACAAAATGACATCTGGCAAGAGCCTGCAAGCAGAAACAAGAGCATAGCTTGTATGCAGTAAGCACTGCAAGGCAATATGAAGTTCTGTTACAAATTCTGTGAAGGAAAAGTGAATTTCTGAGTAGGTTCACTGGAAAAGATAAATGTTAACATACTATTTTAGTTGCTAATTCCCTATCACAAGCAATGAAGCTTAAAAATCTTACATCAACTATTAAGTAAATTAAAAAAACCGCTGAAACCATTATAACCACCAGTAGTACCAAAGTAGCATTCTTATTAAAAGTATGAAAATAACCATTTCAATATAGAATACAGAAAGATAACAAAAATCACTCTGTTGTTCAAAGTAAATTATTATAAAATTTCAACTTGGGTCACAGAAGCCTATCAAAAAAATAAGTATGGGAAAAGCATAAATGGAAAAAAGACATATTCACAGGTACAAGACCTAAAACTCATTGTAAGTACTCCCCATAAGTTATCTGACCCAATCCAGGGCTAACACTCTAAAGAAACATGAAAACAAACAGACAATCACTCAGAGACCAGATGACAGAAAGAGGAAAGGAATCGTTTCAAAGATGTGTTACAGAAAGTTCAAGTACAAAATTTTCAAATTAATATTGAGAATGCAAAAGGAAAAAAGACCCAGCAAGTCTAACTAGCAATGAAATAAATAAGCAAAGACAAAAAGAGAAGTACATCTAAACACACAAAGACTGACCAAAAGAGAATAAGGAAACTCCTAAACCAAAAGGTCACAGAGGTGTCCTATCCAACATTAGCTCATGGGATGATGATAGGTGTTTATGCGGGGGGGGGGAATAGGTCAAAGTTAATCTATTAGATTCTTTATGCAGTACATCTCAGAATCTTTCAAAATGCCACTGTGAATTATGAATCACTAACCTACTTTGGGGGTAGGGTATGGGGGGCACAGAGTAAGTACGCATGAGAATGTAGTCTTTCCCATGCCAGCTCACCACGGAACCCTTTATTTTGGCCAAAAACAAAAGTCTGTGAGAAAAATGTTGTCCTAAAGGATGGTAAGACAGATGAAATTCATAAATCGCTTTGTAGAGTTAAAGGAATGCTAAAAAAAAAATTTAAGGACTTTCCGGTTGTTGTTTTTTTCTTTTAGTATTGGTAGAAAGCCAGCCAAGAATCAGTTGGACTTACAAACATGAGTACATGGATGAATAAAAGATAGAAAAGAGAATAAATCAAAATTCTGATATATTTTACTGAAGAGGATATTTGGATACAAATGTTGTTATGAAGCAGTCCAACTATGCTAAAGTAAAGAAAGAAAAATGCAAGGGTTGTACTCGTCCTAACTGACAAAAGTGAAATAAATCACCAGGATGGAATGGTATCCAACCAGAGTTCTGGATGCTCTTGAGGACGACTATGAATTTGTAGGCAAAGTTAGATAGAATCATCCAAATAGCCCCAAATTTGGCTCCTACAAAGGCTCTGGAGAAGACCCAATAAAATAAGATTCATTGTGGATTTGTTGGAAGTATAGGGTAGGTTGATGGAATTTTTAATTAAGAATAGACTCAGACACTGAAGTAAAAATAACCTAATGGAAGAAACACCGTAAAGTGATAGAATCTATAGATATCTGTATTAATTCTATATCTATAGGTAGATTCTGTATCTATAAAGAGAAATAGATATAAAACACCTGAAATTTTTTGAAGTGGTAAATAAACTGAGGCAGGAAATAATGTTTATTTAGACTTTCGACACATCTTAGACAACATTCTTCAACAAAGGCTTAAAATATTAAATCACTATCAAAAGAAATATTCTGCCCCAGATAGGAAAGTGGCTTGGTGGCAGAAAACAAAAGGAAGAAATAAGCAAAATTTCAAATACAGTTTATCTCGGGATATTAGTGAAAACTAGTCTCATTTGTATAATATTGAAAAATGGAGCACACGGCAAATGTTCAGGTTTAGAAATGAGCAGTGAAATGCCAAGCGCCAGAGATAACCGATGGAGAGTTATTTATTTATTTAGTACAGTCCTGGCAATGACAAGGGTCATAGCCAGTATGATCCACGACATTCAAGGAAGCTCTCCACGTGCCAAACACCACCTGAGTCACTGTATGTGCATCACTTTGTTTAGTCTTCACAACTTCCTACAGAAGTAATTGCCATTTTATTCCATGAGTTTACAAGCTAGACAGTAAAGGCTCAGAGAGGAAAGTAACTTCCCCAAAGATCACTAAGGTAAGTAGGTGGCAGTAATAGTAGCTACTAAGTGATAGAGCTAAAATTTGAAACCTGGCAACTGACCCCAGAATCCTCACCTACTTTGGGGGTAGGGTATGGGGGGCACAGAGTAAGGATGCATAAGAATGTAGTCTTTCCCATGCCAGCTGACCACGGAACCCTTTATTTTGGCCAAAAACAAAGCACTGCGAGAAAAATGCTGTCCTAAAGGGTGGTAAGTCAGATGAAATTCATAAATCACTTTGAAAGGTTAAAGGAATGCTAAAAAAAAAAAAAAAAAAAAATTAACTACTGCACCAATGGTTCTCAAACTTGAGCATGCATCAGAATCACCTGGAAGGTGTGTCAAAGACAGACTGCTGGGCCCCATCCCCTCGAGTTTCTGACTAAGCAGATTTTGTGGGTTCCGAATTTCTATTTCTAACAAACTGATGTTTCTGCTCAAGGGCCCACACTTGGAGAAATATGGTCCTAAGCCACAGGTGGTGAAACAAAGAAAGCAAGAGATCACGATAAGAATGGTCTCGGGAAAAGGAGAAAACCTAGGTGAAGAAAGCTGGCGTGGAATTAAGGAAAGGAGGGATGAATCATCCAGTAAATGGGGTCAAGCTAAAATCACATGGAAATTTTCCTGGGCCTTTTGCTCCCTGGGTGGGCAAAGAGTCTTCCTGGGACCTCAAACAGCCTAAAACTATTCAACCCAGCTTCGGGCACAGTATAAATTTAATGGCAAAAGGACGTCCCCACGTTCAGGATCTCTGTACTCTGGCTACCACCACAAACCTTACCCACTGACAATGCCTAGAACTCCTTTAACAGGAAACAAAACGTTTTACTTTGTAGCAAGAAATAGAAGCTTGAGAAGGAAATAAGTCCTAAAAAGTGAATATATATCGCTGTCTACAGATCTCATTCAAAATGTAAATGACTGCTTATAGATTAACCATAGGTCTAATATAACATGGCATGTCTAATATTCTTAAAATTACAAAAATTCAGTGTTATTACTTTGGAGAGGAAGCATGATGCTACATGAAAGGCATCAAATTTGGTGTTAGAAATCCTATATTTGGGGATAAATGACTTCTGACAAGTCTTTTTTTGTTTCTTTGTTTATATTTTATTTTTGGCTGCGTTGGGTCATCGTTGCTGCACGTGGGCTTTCTCTAGTTGCGGCGGGCGGGGGCTACTCCTCGTTGCGGTGCACGGGCTTCTCATTGCAGTGGCTTCTCTTGTTGCAGAGCACAGGCTCTAGGCACGTGGGCTCAGTAGTTGTGGCTCGCGGGCTCTAGAGCGCAGGCTCAGTAGTTGTGGCGCATGGGCTCAGTGGCTCCGCGGCATGTGGGATCTTCCCGGACCAGGGCTCGAACCCGTGTCTCCTGCATTGGCAGGCGATTCCTAACCACTATACCACCAGGGAAGTCCAGACATTTTCTTCATACGTAAAAAAGGAGCAGTAGGGACTTCCCTGGTGGCACAGTGGTTAGGAATCGCCTGCCAATGCAGGAGACACGGGTTCGAGCCCTGGTCCGGGAAGATCCCACATGCCGCGGAGCCACTGAGCCCATGCGCCACAACTACTGAGCCTGTGTGCCACAACCACGGAAGCCCGCGCGCCTAGAGCCCGTGCTCCGCAACAAGAGAAGCCAGCGCAATGAGAAGCCCGCGCACCACAAGAAGAGTAGCCCCCAGCCGCCTCAACTAGAGAAAGCCCACGCGCAGCAACGACCCAACGCAGCCAAAAATAAATAAATATAAAATTAATTTATTTTTTTAAAAAAAGGAGCAGTAATTCCCCACAGAGATGTGAGGATCAAAAGGGATCATATTTGTGAAAGCATTTGGTCAATTATAACTCACTTTTTCAATTATAAGGTGTTAGTTAGGACTACTTCGGGGAGTAACACGTTTTATACAAGCTGTTACTAGATGTGCACTGTATTCAAGTTCAGGGTGCATATTAACGTCCAGTGTCATTTATACACAAGAGATGCCTTCTAGGCTCAAGAGACAAAAGTTACAAGTGATAATCAGGCATTCATGACGCTGGGATTTGATAACGTTTCTCCCAGTCTAAACGCAGTGGGAAAAATCCAGAACTGAAAGTGGACACAAACTACTTAGTATTTTAGGAAAGCAGGAGAGACACAACAGGATTGGGGAGAAGTATCAAGTCTATCAGAAGCTCTCAGGGACGCCTGGTGTCTACCTACAGAGGCTGCAAACAGCATACTCTTAGGACAAAACCCTAAGGCAGTGGGTGGTTTTTTGTTTGGTTTTTTGTTGCCTGAGAGTGAGCTACTGTCCCGCTATCTCACTCTAAAACCTATAAAAAGAGAAGGGCTGTGTTCCTCCAGCTGTGGCACCTCAGGGTAGGGTCCTCTACCTAAGGCTCTGAAAAAGTAAGGAGGGCACAGTGCTACCTCATAGTACAAAAAGGTACATGAAAGACCTATGTTCTCCTTCCTCTGCTGCTGGCAGGCACTAAGATGAGGAAGAGATGCTAAGAAGGCCATGGCATGGTGATGGAGGAGTCCAGTCTGGCTGCGGCACCTTCACGCCCTTAGGAAAACTGTCGGCAAGCTTTCATTAGAGTAGGTTCAGGCCACAACGTGAATATTCATCTTTCATCTGTTTAAACAAGGCACTAAATAGTAGGTGTCACTGGTCACTTCCTATTGAACAGAGCCTACAAGATTTTAGGTAAGCATCAAGACACTGATGTTGGGTCAGGCGAAGATTTCCTAGCTATGACACCAAAAAGTATATTGATAAAAGAAAAAAATAAGCTGGGCTTCATTCAGATAAAAAATAATGCATTTCAAAAGACACCATTAAAAAAGTAAAGACGTGCCATGAACTAGGAAAAAATATTTGAAAATCATATATCCAATAAAGGACTTGTATCCAATAATAACAAGTGTTGGCAAGGATATGGAGAAACTGGAACCCTCATGCATTGCTGGTGGAATTGTCAAATTCGAAACTGCTACTTTGAAACACTGATTCATCATATGACCCAGGTAATTACCCCTGGGTAACCACCCAAGTGAAATTAAAACTACATGCACACATCAGCCAGAGCGGCGAAAACGCGGAAACAAACCAAATGTCCATTAATTGGTGGATGGATAAATAAAATGTAGTATATATCCATACTATAGAATATTCTTTGGCAATATGATACATGCTACTGCATAACCTCAAAAACATTACGCTAAATAAAAGAAGCTAGACACAAGAGACCACATACAGTATGATCCCATTTATATGAAATGTCTACAAAAGGCAAATCTATAGAGGTAAGAAGTAAATTATCGGTTGAATGGGTCTGGGGGTGGGAATGAGAGTGATTCCAAATAGGCACAAGGTTTCTTTTGGAGGGTGATGGAAATGTTCAAAAATTAGATTACATGATAGGTGCATACAACTCTATAAATTCACAGATTTTACTAAAAACCACTGAATTGCATATACTTCAAAAGAGTCAATTGTATGGCATGTGAATTATACATCAATAAAACTGTTTAAAAAATAAAGAAATTTAAAAGAGAAGTCAGGGACAGCCCTGACCCCAAACCTCACTATGAAATGTTAACATATTTACACAGAAATCTGCCACTTATCCTGATGTCGCCCTTCCAGAAACTTGACTCTTAGGATGACAAAGAACACGAACAAAGAGTAAGAGACCTCCAAACAGGGTCTAAGATAGCCGTGGCTCATTTATGCACTTTAGACTACAGGAGAAAATGGAAGTCCTCCCCTCGCCCCTACCCAGCCTGAGATGAAAACTTAATGACTCATAGGTACAAATGCAGGGCACCTAATTTTAAGCTCGATTATCTGGTTTTCCTCAGCAGCTACATTAACTAAGTGACAGTTAATACTGAGGATGGGATCAGAAGCAAACTCTCAAAGCACAGGCCTCTGGGTCTGGTCAGCCCCTTACAACTTCACACCACTGAGGGCAGGGCAGCAACGGTACCCTGGTGGCCAAAAATGGTTACGACATCTGTTATCTGAGGCTGGAAAGAGAATCAGTTTCTCAAAATGAGGTCATCAAAATGGCCATGGGTATGCACCCATTTATGATACAGGTTCTCTTGCCTCACTCAAACCAACTGAATCAGAACCTCCAACAATGATACCTAAGAATCTGCATTTTTAACAAGCCCCTTGATGATTCTTATGTTTTAAATTTTATTGTGCACAAGAGCCCTTTACTTAGAGAATATTAGCGATGGAAGGAACCTTGATGATCATCTAACCCAAAGTTCACATACTGTAGATGAAAACACTGGGGACCAACGATGTAACATGATTTTCAAAGATCAAATAGTTCTTTAAACTCTTTAAAAAAAAAAAACAAAACTATGTCTCTAGTCCTAAAAATTGTCAAGAATACTACTGACAAAAGAGAATATAAAATGTACCTTGGAAATATTTTCTTCAAAGATTGATGAAGATAACATGCTTAATCATTTAAAGGGATATGTTTCTGCTCTCAGGAAAATTCATCCAGAGCACCTCATTACCTGAAGCTGCCAACGAAATGAGTCATCATAACAGTTAAATTATTTTTTCCTTGTTGGTATGTTCAGTTTAATTATTGCCTTTTTTCCCCAAACCTACCTCCCTTGAGAAAATGCATAGGTTATTTGACCCAAAACACCAACATTCTTACAGATCACAAGCATTAAGTCATCATTTCCTCTGAAGCCACATCTCCAGGGCTGCAAGTCATATTTTTATATTAATGCAGCCTGAATTCTCCTGTGCGTGGGTCCTAAATCATGAGCTAGCAAGAGGGAGGAGATATGGGGATATATGTATATGTATAGCTGATTCACTTTGTTATAAAGCAGAAACTAACACCATTGTAAAGCAATTATACTCCAATAAAGATGTTAAAAAAAAAAAAAAGATTACATTCTATTGGAGGAAAACAGTCAATAAACAAATATACAAATTAACTAAAAAAAAAAAAAAAAGTGGGTCTGTTTCCAGGGGCCTATTTAGCCAGTGGGTTCATCACCCGAAACCTCAGGCTCCCTTTCATTATTCCTGCTTGATCCTGCCTTTTGATAATTTCCAGTAAAGCACTGTTGTCTTATTTTCTGCTTTAGACAAGCTTAAGGGAGAGTTTCTTAAGTCACTTGACCAAAATATATTTTGGAGCATGGAAAGAACATAGTTTCTTTGTTTTTGGGGGGGTTTTGTTTTCACAAAAGGATTACTTGGATTCAAAATCTTGTTCACTGACTTGTTAATCGTGATGTAGTGACATGACAAATTTCTCAGCCTGTTAGAGGCTTTAATTTCTTTTTCACAAAATGTAAAGAATAACACCTACCTTGCAAGGTTTTTTGCAAAGATTCTAAAAAACACGTAGTACGTAAAATAGATAATATATGCAACACGAACAGTGTCTATTGTATATATATAATTGTCAATGAAAAAGTGTTGCCTGCCATATCAGTAAACAAAGGATGTTGCAGCCATCAAGCCATCACATTATAGCCGCCCCAAGAGTGAACCCTGAGGAAACTCAGGATGGAAACAGGATGCCCACCATCTAGCAGTCAACTGCCACAGCCTCCCCTGATGGTGCACCCCGAGGGAACTCAGGATGAGAAAGCACAGGATACTGGCCCACATAGCTGAGGTGCATATCAAAGGAAGGATTTCAGTGAGCCCAGACTTTTGCATCTTCCCATACACAGAAAAACACTAAAAATTCATTAACTCGAGATGTCTGGTTTTCTTTAATTAACAGGAATCTTTCGATGTTCCGATTTACCTGGTCTTTGTTGCAAAAACTCCTATAGTTGATGGCGCCTCCCTCTCCTTTTTGGATCAGTCCCTCAGAGAGAGCTGAGAGGCTGTGTCCCAGGCTTAAGTCCTCAGTTTTGCCCACCAAATAAAACATATTTCTCAACTTTGAGGTTGTGCATTTTTTTCAGTCAACATCATATATATGTTAAATATACATATATAGAATATATATACACAAATATACATATATATTAGTGTAGGGGGTAAAAACATGGACTTTTCCTTGTTATTTAACCACTCTGAACCTCAGTTTCCATTTCAGCAAAATAGACATATTAACAGGTCCTAAATCACAGTGTTGTCAGAAGGGCTAAACACACATAAAGCATGTACCCACTGTCTGGCAAACAGTAGGAGCTCAACAAATGTTGTCCAATGGCAAGGCAGCCCTCAAGAGACCAGCGGTCAGTACGTGGTGGGTATTATGATTATTGTTCATTTCTTTCAGGGGCAATCTGGAAGCGCAGAGGCAGAGGTTTGGAGGAATTTTAGGGGTCCACACAATACACCCAGGGGGGAACAACACAGATCCCCTGAGTGGGGTTCAGGGAGCACCTCAGCAGCCCTGGCCCTTCCTGCTCTCTCAGTTGGGAGGGTCTCAATGCTGGACTTTGTATTTTCAAAAGATGGCCCGGGCCTTCTTCAGAGAAGAGGAGGTGACAGACAGCATGATGATGGCTGATGAAGGTGTGGGATGATGAGCGGAGAGTCAGCTTGTACCAGAAACATCAACACTCAACCAACGCCTGGCTCTACTTCCTCACCTGTTGATTGATGGCTAGGCTTTATCTAGTTTCAGGACGAGAGTAAAACACAAGGATTCGAAATAGAGTCACAGGTGTAGAAAACAAACTTATGGTTACCAGGGGGGGAAAGTGGGGAGGGGAGAGGGATAAGTTGGGAGATTGGGATTGACATATACACAACACTACCTATAAACTAGATTACTAATCAGGACCTACTGTATAGCACAGGGAACTCTACTCAGTACTCTGTAATGACCTGTATGGGAAAAGAGTCTAAAAAAGAGTGGATTATATGTATATGTATAACTGCTTCACTTTGCTGTACACCCGGAACTAACACAACATTGTAAATCAACTATACTCCAATAAAAATTTAAAAAAACACACGCAAGGATTCTCCAAAGATCTTATGTTTGGACCTGATTCCTAGATCTTCTTCTGGGAATTGGGGGTGGGAGGAGAGAGAGTAAAGGAAACAGTGGGGTGGGGCGGGGGGATGTGCATAGGGAAATGAGCGCTTCATGGCGGAAGCACTGAAGCACCACAAAAGGAGTTCCATCGATCCTGGAGAAATCCCCTCAAGTCCCCTCCAGGAAAACTTCAAAACTCAGGACTGTCGATTCAGCGCACCTGAAAAAAACAGAGCAGATGGACGTCAGGACCCTGTTGGGATCCTGCAGCTCCATGGCTGCGGCCCCAGCAGTTTTGAGGGCAAACAGCTTACTCCAGAGTATTGATCCAGCCACAGCAAGGTGCAATCTGCTTAAAAAAAAAAAAAGTCTGTTTGAGAAATAGACCCACAGACACAGAAAACAAAATTTCCGTTACCGAAGGGGAAAGGGTGAGGGGAGGGATAAATTAGGAGTGTGGGATTAACAGAGACACACAGATATATGATATACGTAAAATAGATGAACAACAGGGTCCTACTGTAGAGCACAGTATTACTGTGTTCAATATTACTCAATATCTTGCAATAAACGATAATGAAAAAGAATCTGGAAAACAACATATATATGTATGTATGTATACGTATGTATGTGTGTATGCATAACTGAATCACTTTGCTGTACACCTGAAACCACCAACAATGTAAATCAACCATTCTTCAGTTTAAAAAAATAATTTAAAAATAATTTTAAAGTCTGTGTATGTACAGCAACCCTACCCCGTCAAGCCGGGAAGACGAACAGCAGTTACGTGTAGACAGAGGCAACCCACCACATTGTCCCCAGCACGCAACTCCAGACATGGTCAGAAGCCTTTTACTGCCTGAGAGTTTTAGCACATGAGGGGGAAGCTTTTCAACTCAATTAGCATTCAGTGGTCCTGATGCTCAATCACAGGGATCAGCTGGGAAGTTACTAAAGCCATTACCAGGGGCTGGAGTCGCCAGCTGAGTTTGAAATGTCAGTGCCTTTCCCCTGACACCACCTCCCCTCTTCCCACTGTCCCTCCCAATCAGAGGTCCTGATAATTTGGTAACCTTTCACAACAGCAGGCAGTCATCCTTCAGTCTTGGGATCAGGGACTTTGAAATACCCAAGGAGTCAATTACAGCTTGGCTCTGTCCCTGGGAAAAGAAAGCAGCATCCGAGAGGTGGAAGGAATTGGGGTCCTGGGCAACGCGGGCAGGTGAGTTCCGAGGCGCCTTCTCCCAGATGCCGCCTGCATCCCACCAAAGCTTCCGAGGAGACCACAGCCTGTAGGGGTAGAAAGAAGAGCCTGGGAAGACCCAGCTCAAGGTTGCTATAAGCAAAAGAGAATATGAAGGGAGAATTGTCTCGAATTAGAGGAGGATTGCAGGAATGTAACCCTTTGTATTCTAAAGATCTGACAGTGAATTGGTAGGTAGGTAGGACCTTGGCTAGTTGTTAATCAATACTCATTGGCCCTTTCTCTTTGCTGCATCCAGATTCCCTTCGACAGCCCCCTTGCCTCTGGGTGGGGCCCTGGGACGAGCCCTGACCGGTGGACCATGCGCAGAAGCGGCTCTGTCCTCTCTGGGCAGAAGAGGCCAAGAGCGTGCGTGCCTTCTCCAAGCTCCCTTCTTCCAGCGCGGGGCTCTGAGGACCTGAGGAAGGTGACGCCACAATGTTGAAGGACCCTGAGTCCCTCACATCTGCAAAGAACAGAGTCTCCCACTCCAACCCTAGCCAGTAAATCGAGCAAGAAAGAAAACTTGAACCTGTATGGACGAAGAATGTCGCCTGCCCTATCAGTCAACAGAGTGTTGCAGCCATCAAGCCATCATCAGCCATGGCAGCCATCCCCGATGGTGCACCCGGAGGGGATTCAGGATGGAGAAAAGCAGGATGCTGGCTCTAGATAGTTCAAATGCACATCAAAGGAAGGATTCCAATGAGCCCAGACTCCTGCCTCTTCCCATACCTAGAAAAATGCTAAATTCGTTAACTTGAGATGTCTGGTTTTTCTTTAATTAACAGTAATCTTTTGATGTTCCGACTACCTGGTTGTTTTGGGGTTTAATGTTTTGTTTTGTTTTGTTTTTGCAAAACTCCTATATGTCCTGGTTCCTCCCTTCCCTCTTCAGTGCAATCTCTCAGAGCGATCTGACACTGCCTCCCGGGCTTAAGTCCTCAGCAAGTCCACCAAAAAAAAGATGATTCTCAACTTTTAGTTGTGCATTTTTTTCAGTCAACACCTGCTAAGCCACTGAGGTTTTAGGTTGTTTGTTAGTACAGCTACCATCAGTTATCCTGACTGACAAAATGACATAATCAGAATTACAAACAAAAATATCCATCATATATACATATATATATATATATATATATATATATATATTTATAAACAACAAAATAACTGAATTAACTGTCCAAAAAAGGGAGCTGGTTAAATAAAGGATGGTACACGATACAGCCGTTAAGACACGTCTTTAAAATGATGCTAATGACATAGGGATACGATAAAAAGTGAACTTATTGTTTTTTCTACTGCAGAGTAGTAACCAAAAAGTAATTGTAAAATAATTTAAGTACTTTGCTTAGAGTCTTTGAAGGGGATTTATGGATCACAGATTTTTTTTTTTAAATTCTCCCTTTCCCGTCTTACCACAGCACTTGCTCCCACACTTCCTTCTTCAAATATTCTTGCACAAAATCCCCGCCACTAGCCTACTTACCTCTAGCCTCCCCTTCCTTTTTTCCCCAATACTGTACCCCCAAAACTAAAGGACAGTCCACCATGCAGAAAAGGAAGAATAGGTGGAAGGAGGGTAAGCCTGCTAACAGTCATACATCAACGATGCTCACCCAGAACCTCTGGCAAAAGGAACTTCATTTTCCTACATCTTTCCAGAATCAGAATCTTGCTCACCTCTGGCCCAGGCTCAAAGGGAGCTCTTGTCGTCAGAGAAAAATTAAGGAGTTCTCCACTGCCTGTGAAAGTAACTGAGGATGCTTTCTGATACATTGCAGGCACGGAGAGAGAGCATGTTTAGCTTAGTCAAGGCCTCTTTCATGACATGGAAAGAAAAGAGGTCAAAGTTACATTAAAATGAAGAATCAAAGAGTTCTTTGATTTTTGAAAGAAATCATTAATTGCATGACTTTTGATCAGACTGCATGTCTTATCAAATCTGGAGCTCATCCTTGCACGTGGATGAATAATACAAGAGTCCCCACAAGATCCCTCTTCCTCTGCAGCCCCATGTTTTTCTCCCTTTGGCTGGTGACAGTGGTTTTTGTCCTCTACGTGAGTTGGATGGGTTGGGAATGTGTCACTTTGAAAAGAAGATGCCCTAACACCTGTCCATAAAAAAGGCAGAGTTCTGGTTACCTCAGCCCTCCCATCCATTCTGGGCACCCACTCAGGGCTCCAAAATGATCTTGTTGGCTGGACCTTCACAGTAGATAGGTGTGAATTAAATGACGAAGCTCTGGGCTGCGTCAGACAGAGGGGGCAAATCATAGTGTCTGATAGGACAGGTATTTTGCCTGTTTTTAAATTTCTACACAATGGGGGATCCTTTTCTAGGCTGACCCATCTGGAAGTTGCTTCCCCCCCCGCCCCCCCCAGGTATCAAATTCAGCCTCAACAGAACATGGGCCCTCAGAGATGCCACAAACATAGAGACCCCAGAATGAGAAAAAGGAGACCGCTGTAAACCTGGATCTCAAGGAGGACAGAAACAGGCATTTTGCAGACAGCATGAAAGGAAAGCACAGAAAATGACTCCACTTAAAACAGAATTTTGAGCTACAACAGCTCCGGGGACTTGAATTCTCTCCAGTTAGTAAATACATAGTTTGCACCATCTTACCACAGAATAATCTGAGATAAGACGAGAGACGGGGTACTAAAGATCGACAAAACCTAGATTTTGAGTGAGGAGGACTCTGAAATGGGCAAGAATAGAGACATTTGCACTCAATACAAAAAGCTGAGAGCTTTGTCCACCCTTGTGAGGAAGGTGAGTATTAAGAACCTCAGTAAAGGGGCTTCCCTGGTGGCGCAGTGGTTGAGAATCTGCCTGCCAATGCAGGGGACACGGGTTCGAGCCCTGGTCTGGGAAGATCCCACATGCCGCGGAGCAACTGGGCCCGTGAGCCACAACTACTGAGCCTGAGCGTCTGGAGCCTCTGCTCTGCAACAAGAGAGGCCGCGATAGTGAGAGGCCCGCGCACCGCGATGAAGAGTGGCCCCCACTCGCCGCAACTGGAGAAAGCCCTCGCACAGAAACGAAGACCCAACACAGCCAAAAATAAAAATAATAAATAAATAATAAATTAAAAAGTTTAAAACAAAACCAAAAACATAAAATCTGGAAAAAAGTTGAACACCTATATACCCACTGCAGACTTTACAATTAGTATTTTGGAAAAAAAAAAAAAAAAAAAAAAAAAAAAGAACCTCAGTAAAAATGACTTAGAGTCTTCAATTAATCCTTTTCTTAGTAAAATTGGAGGGAGATAAACAACCTTAGTAATCGTTACGGATAATATCCGGACTATGGGTGTGTCATTGGCAATGATATTAGAACCATTCCTGGAGTATTACAATGGGCTGGTCATTGTCAAGGGCACTTTCAAATATTGTGCTGCTCTGCCCGAGCGCACTGCAGTGTAGATGTGATGAGTCCCACTTCACAGAACATAAACTGAGACTCAGACAGGATATATGATGCTTTATAACACCAAATACAGAAAAACTTAAAGAAAAAAATGTCCCGTAGTCAAATCAGTACTGTTATTTTAATCACTTTTTCTGCACTTGTATTATTAAAATTTTAACAAAATGAAATACTCCATCTAGTATTTTGTACCCTGCTTGTACACTACATCTTCCCACCATTAAATATTCTTGGAGAAAATCATTTGTAATGAATGAACTGTTTTCCATCCTTTTTTTAAAAAAAATCTTTATTGGAGTATAATTGCTTTACAATGGTGTGTTAGTTTCTGCTTTATAACAAAGTGAATCAGCTATACATACACATATATCCCCATATCTCCTCCCTCTTGCGTCTCCCTCCCACCCTCCCTATCCCACCCCTCTAGGTGGTCACAAAGCACCGAGCTGATCTCCCTGTGCTACGCGGCTGCTTCCCACTAGCGACCTATTTTACATTTGGTAGTATATATAAGTCCATGCCACTCTCTCACTTCGTCCCAGCTTCCCCTTCCCCTTCCCCGTGTCCTCAAGTCCATTTTCTACGTCTGCGTCTTTATTTTCCATTCTTAAGTTGGGCCATCCGTTATTTAACCACCCCCTATTGTGGGATTTTTAGGTAGCTTCTACTATTTTTTCTATTACACTACTGGCTGAGATGAATATTCTTGAACATAAGTCTTGCACATAAATTTGACTTTCACCTTAGGATAAGATCCTAAAAGCAAAATTACTGGCTCCAAGTGTATGAACATTTTAAGGCTGTTGATACACAAATTGCCAAATTACCCTCCAGAGGCTTCGCACCAATTTCCATCCCCATCAGCAGCAACAGATGAAAACGGCCTTTTCCTTACATCCTTAGCGGCCAATTTTGTGCGTTCTTAAAACTTTCTACCGATTAGATGAGCAAAAAAGAAATAGATTTATAACTTGCATTTCTTTGTTAGGTAGTGAAGTTGAACATCTTTCCATATTTATTGGGGATAAGCTTGTGTTCTATGGTGAATGCCCTGTCGCATCTTCTGCCCGTGTATCTATCACTGTGTTGGGAGATGCTGGGATGCAGAACCTTCTTCGGTGCCTGGTGTGGTTCTGCTCCTGCTGACACAGAGTCCTCTCTCCGTGGAAGATGGCTGCTCCATAGCACTGAGAAAAGTCAGCACCCCTACAGCCTGCCATGGGCCTGGAAGTGATGTCTCAGTGGCTCTGGAGGAATTACATTCAGGTCCCTGGATTTAGCAACTCACCAGCAACCAGAACTGGTACTTCAGGACTAAATGACTCTGCAGTGTATCAGTTCGCATGAACTTGACCTTCTTCCCACCTTTTCACCCAAGTGACTGAATCAGGCCAAGCTGCGGTGGAGACACAGCTTCGTCTCTCTTCTCCCGGGAGTGGGACTGAAAAGCCAGTACAGAGCAGATCATCCCTGCAGACACTCGCTGGGTGACCCCGGGGCACAGCAGGAGGAAAGAAGGGTGATCATCCTCACCCTTCTTGGAGGGTGGAGCCACGTTCCAAAAACAGATGCAGTAAGCACGAACCACACAACCACCCAGATGAACTTGAACTCAGCAGTTGGAATGAATAACCCCTCCTTTCTGCAAGTCACTGCTCACCCTGTGCCTCTCTCCATTGGTGAGTGGTTCCTTCTGGCTTGAAATCACTACTGGTGACTTACCACTGCTGGTGCTTTACATTGTTGTTTCCCCCACGAGAATGTCAAGTTCAGGGCATCCAGTTCCTCCGCGTGAAACCCTTTGTAGTTGCTATGGGTGAACGGATGAGTGAGTGATAAATGAACAAAACAATTTTTCCCTAGCACTTCCATGCTGTTTCTAAATGACAGATTTCCACAGCTCCCTCCCCGATACAACCACAGACTCTTTGAAGACATTTCTCTCTCTCCCCGCATGCCTGGCACAAAGGGGGATAAATGCTAATCGAGGGAATGAATGAAACAAACCTTATCTGGACCACAAGAACGCACGCCTACTTGAGCTCATCTTTTTTTTTTTTGATGTTTTACTTTAAATTTTATTTCCTGCCCCCAAACATCCGTTAAGCGCCCAGGAGAAGGAAAAGGGGATGTGACTAGCAATAGAGAGAAATCTTCTTCACAACAATGGCCATGGCAAGCTTAGGCACTTTTGGTGAAATCTCTCTGGGAAGTACTGGCAGAGGAATAAAAGGCAAACTGACACAGAAGTATTGCTTGGTGTGCATTTCCAGGCTCTGCCTTCTTTCTCATCTCTTGGTGGCAGGCGGAGGAAGAGGAGAAAAGGTTAAACTTTTTTATAAACCGGCAGAATAAGCTTATCACATCCTCTCACTATCTCTGCATAGGTTCTAGTCTCTGCAGCATTATATAAGCTTTGCCCAAAGTAATGAACAGTTGAAAGTCAAATGTAATACTTCACCAAACAACTTAAAAATGCTTGCACACCGGAAAGGATTAAGTTGCAGAGAACACAAATGGACCCAGAGCAACCTTTGCCAAAAGAGAATATTGTGCTAAATGGACAGCCATAGCTCTTTTCCATATGAAGAAACAGTCAGAAGGATACAAGAACTTGGTCAAAATCACACAAGTAAGTAGGACAGAATCTGGTCTGTCTGTCCCAAGGGTTGTGTTCTTTAACCACCAGGCTAGCTTTTCTCGAATCTGATTCATGCATAGCATAACTCTACACCTCTGTTTGCCTTGAATATTCCCTGTTTATACGTATGCCTGCTGCAGTTTTTCACATTGCCCACTTTGACTCCCAAAAGCAACCGAGAATACACAATAATTTGGTCACTCTATCCATGGACCACTGTGGTGGGACTACCCAGGAAGCTCATTAAAAGTGCAGCTTCCAGAGCCCTACTCCAGATCTAGATAAGTTTTCTGAGGGTTGGCTCAAGAATCCAGGTACAAGTCTTTTTAAGTGGTTTTGTGGAACCCCCCAGGTGAGTCTCTCGCTCTCTTAAGTTAATAAACCATTTATTCTGCCTCCCGCAGATGCCCAGCCAGGTCCTGTTGAGGTAGGAGTCCCCGCACCACATCAGAGGGATGCTCCCAGCCAAGTCATCTCTGGAGCCTTGGAGAATCTGAATGGTCTCGTGCTGGCCCACCTGCCATGACAAACCTCTTCCAGAGCATTCCCCTTCACATTTTACCTTCTACCACTCCCAAAGGCAGTCTGCTCCAATGAGGCCTGACTTCGTCTGTCCTAACGAGCACCCGCTCATTCAAGCAGTTTAGGAATGCAAGGTGCTGTGGTTCTCAACCAGGGTGGCCCAACCTCTAAAATAGTAGTCCAAGCAGTCTCTACCTCCTGGGCACATCCCCTCTGCAACAGCCCCAGTAAACGAATGTCCCATCCTTGCTTTTTCAAGGTCGGCAACAGGGAGTCCCCTCCTAAAGAAGGTTCTCTCGCATTGCCACACTCTCAAAGGCTGCCCCCAGTGTGCTTCCTTCCTGTGGGCCTGATCAGGCTAAGGGCAGAGTTGTCTCTTTCCTTCTCTGAGTCGGACCAAATCGTCTTAGTAACACCTCCTCACAGTGGTGACCATGTGTTTCACGGGGGCTGCTGCTGAGCCTTTATCTCATCCTTTCATGGTGGAGAGAGAGAGGATTATAATGATTTTTACTTCTAGGGGAGAGGGGAGTGTAATGATTATGTTGTCATTTTGTATCATGTCCTTTGGTCATGAACTTGTTTTGAATTTCATATGAAAATGGGCCCACCATTCCCACTTTGTGAGGTCATTCAGCACCCTCATTTTGCACCTTTAACATCTCTCTCAGTATCACTTGGAAATGTTTGAAATGGCATGAGCTTGTCCTCACATTCCTATCAGCTGTAAATCCGGAGCCCCAACATGAACCTAACCATTGAGCAGAACACCTCTCCACTACCGTGTAACACTGGGTAGGCCCCTTCGCCTCTTGGTTTTCTTCAGTCCTCAGTTGTGAAAATGTGAGGGTTCTATGAATTTACATTTGGGGCAGGACAAGGTCGAGGAGAGTGTGTCTTTGCTTTTATTCTTCCAAACTGGAATGTCTTCCCTCTCCTCCCCATGGGTCCAAATCTCACTTGTCCTTCAGGCCCACTGCCAAGGAGCCTTCCCTGATTCCCCAGTCCACACAAACCTCTGCCTCTTAGGGTCAGTGCCATACAACCTAGCTGTCTCTTACGTTAATCTTGCCTCTCAAGCCAGTCTCAGAAAGTGGGTCTCTCTTGCCCTCCTGGGGCCCCTGGGGCTGTGCCAGCCCACCGGCACGCCCCACGTGGGGTGTCTGCTAGAGTAGGGCATGGGTGGGGAGGCCCAGGTGTGAGGGGCCAGGCAGAGTACCTCTGCCTCCCCCCCTGCTCTCCTCCACAAAACTGCCCCTCCTCCTGAAGCCTGACCCCCAAGTCACACGTTCCTTATCATGACCTCACTGGGTAGTGATGACCTCACCGGCCTTCTAACAGTTTCCATGGCAGCGTAACTGCCAACGTGCTGCCCTCAGAGAAACTTCCCTGACAGTTCTCCACCAGATACCAATCTCTTTGGTTGTCTGAGAGAGAATGTGTGACCGGATCCTCTATCTTTACTCGAACCTGTGCTCTGTTCCATGGGTGGGCAGTGCGGCAGGTACACCGAGACCGGGCATCTCTACAGGAGGCATGGTGTCCATGCAACCTCACCTGGCTGCCTCATGTTCCTGTGGGGCTTGCCCACTACGTATACCTGAGCGCGGCCCCAGCTGTAAGTAATACCAGTGACCTGGGACACCTTCAGGGACCCACAGTGCTCACTGCTGAGGACAAGTGAAAGGTCATCCCCGGACAAGTGTGCAGGATGGTCCTGATCTTTATAAATGTAGCTTTCCCCTTTGGGCTACAGGATGCTTCCATTCAGACCCTTTCCTGATTGGCCTCTTAGCAAAAGACAAGTGCATTTTTGTTGGCAAATGGTAAATGGAGCAGTTTGAGGAAGAGGGCCACTCCTGAAACACACCTTCAAACCCAGGCACCTCTGTGCTGTCATGTAGACATCTATATCGGTGCCCTCAGACACATCCCATCCTGACCTGCTGAGTACTAGGGGAGAGGGTGGTGCCATATTGATGGGAAGACCGGAAGAACCAAGAGGGCTGTTGAAGTGCTAATGAGACTGGAGGGCTGAGGAGATGGTGTCCCAGGAGGCTGGGTTGATGTGAGCCTAGACTTGGTACCCAGAACGCGGTTCTCAGTCTCCTGATCACTCTGCCTCAGTATTTGGCCTTGTTCTAATCTACATAAGAGTATCAGAGGGCTAGAGTTCAGTGTGGTCGAAACAGGCAGTATAAATGGGGCCCAAGAGGGGTTGCCAAGGTGGGCGGGGTTCTTAACCAATTTATATTAGATTATTTTTTTCCAAAACTTGAAAGACATTTCCATTAAAGCCTCAGAAGTGACAGACTGCAAGAAATGTTTTCTCTGTTGTGGAAGGGAGAGATGGAGAGGCTCATGGTTGCAATGACTTTCGGGTTCTACTGTTTACCCTGGAAACGGTGAAGAGACTTCCTCATGTGCTGCAGCCGTAGGCTCTAGGAATTGCTTTTGCAGCCAGTGTCCCTTCTCTAGGGACCCATAGAGGTGATGGGCCAAGGCTGTGTTTTGGATGTCAAGTCGATTAAAGGTCTTCAGCCAGAAACTGGGAGAGACATGAGAGAGGGAAATTCTGGCAGGAGGCTGTGTACAGCAGAAGTGACTGATCAGTTCTGATTTTCTTTGCAGCAGCAGTGGCTCCCGTTTCTCCCCCTACCCCTGGTCACTACCATGTCCTCTACCGAGGGTGTGGAGAAACGCAGTTGGGCTGGCATGGGGAGACATACTGCCTGGTTGGTGGCTATCGGGCCTACGGGGATGTTCCTTTGGCCACGCCAGCAAAGGTGGAAGCAGAGAAGCCAGTCCCCAGACATGCTCCCAAGAGAAAGCACGCTCCGGAAGAGTCAGACGAAGACCTGGGTTGCCCCAGACCCAAAATCCGGCGATGGGAGCATTCAAGCAGCTTCGGACTACAAGGTGCTTTGATTCTCAAGCAGGGTGGCCCAACCTCTGGGCACATCCCCTCTGCAACAGCCCCAGTAAACGAATGTCCCATCCTTACTTTCTCAAGGTCGGCAACAGGGAGTCCCCTCCTAAAGAAGGTTCTCTCGCATTGCCACACTCTCAAAGGCTGCCCCCAGTGTGCTTCCTTCCTGTGGGCCTGATCAGGCTAAGGGCAGAGTTGTCTCTTTCCTTCTCTGAGTCGGACCAAATCGTCTTAGTAACACCTCCTCACAGTGGTGACCATGTGTTTCACGGGGGCTGCTGCTGAGCCTTTATCTCATCCTTTCATGGTGGAGAGAGGGAGGATTATAATGATTTTTACTTCTAGGGGAGAGGGTGGTGCCATATTCATGGGAAGACCGGAAGAACCAAGAGGGCTGTTGAAGTGCTAATGAGACTGGAGGGCTGAGGAGATGGTGTCCCAGGAGGCTGGGTTGATGTGAGCCTAGACTTGGTACCCAGAACGCGGTTCTCAGTCTCCTGATCACTCTGCCTCAGTATTTGGCCTTGCTCTAATCTACATAAAAGTATCAGAGGGCTAGAGTTCAGTGTGGTCGAAACAGGCAGTATAAATGGGGCCCAAGAGGGGTTGCCAAGGTGGGCGGGGTTCTTAACCAATTTATATTAGATTTTTTTTTTCCAAAACTTGAAAGACATTTCCATTAAAGCCTCAGAAGTGACAGACTGCAAGAAATGTTTTCTCTGTTGTGGAAGGGAGAGATGGAGAGGCTCATGGTTGCAATGACTTTCGGGTTCTACTGTTTTCCCTGGAAACGGTGAAGAGACTTCCTCATGTGCTGCAGCCGTAGGCTCTAGGAATTGCTTTTGCGGCCAGTGTCCCTTCTCTAGGGACTCATAGAGGTGATGGGCCAAGGCTGTGTTTTGGATGTCAAGTCGATTAAAGGTCTTCAGCCAGAAACTGGGAGAGACATGAGAGAGGGAAATTCTGGCAGGAGACTGTATACAGCAGAAGTGACTGACCAGTTCTGATTTTCCTTGCAGCAGCAGTTCCTTTGGCCAGGCCAGCAAAGGTGGAAGCAGAGAAGCCAGTCCCTAGACGTGCTCCCAAGAGAAAGCGCGCTCCGGAAGAGTCAGACGAAGACCTGGGTTGCCCTAGACCCAAAATCCGGCGATTGGAGCATTCATGCAGCTTCGGACTGCAAGGTGCTTTCATTCTCAAGCAGGGTGGCCCAACCTCTGGGCACATCCCCTCTGCAACAGCCCCAGTAAACGAATGTCCCATCCTTACTTTCTCAAGGTCGGCAACAGGGAGTCCCCTCCTAAAGAAGGTTCTCTCGCATTGCCACACTCTCAAAGGCTGCCCCCAGTGTGCTTCCTTCCTGTGGGCCTGATCAGCCTAAGGGCAGAGTTGTCTCTTTCCTTCTCCGAGTCGGACCAAATCGTCTTAGTAACACCTCCTCACAGTGGTGACCATGTGTTTCACGGGGGCTGCTGCTGAGCCTTTATCTCATCCTTTCATGGTGGAGAGAGGGAGGATTATAATGATTTTTACTTCTAGGGGAGAGGGTGGTGCCATATTGATGGGAAGACCGGAAGAACCAAGAGGGCTGTTGAAGTGCTAATGAGACTGGAGGGCTGAGGAGATGGTGTCCCAGGAGGCTGGGTTGATGTGAGCCTAGACTTGGTACCCAGAACGCGGTTCTCAGTCTCCTGATCACTCTGCCTCAGTATTTGGCCTTGCTCTAATCTACATAAAAGTATCAGAGGGCTAGAGTTCAGTGTGGTCGAAACAGGCAGTATAAATGGGGCCCAAGAGGGGTTGCCAAGGTGGGCGGGGTTCTTAACCAATTTATATTAGATTTTTTTTTTCCAAAACTTGAAAGACATTTCCCTTAAAGCCTCAGAAGTGACAGACTGCAAGAAATGTTTTCTCTGTTGTGGAAGGGAGAGATGGAGAGGCTCATGGTTGCAATGACTTTCGGGTTCTACTGTTTACCCTGGAAACGGTGAAGAGACTTCCTCATGTGCTGCAGCCGTAGGCTCTAGGAATTGCTTTTGCAGCCAGTGTCCCTTCTCTAGGGACCCATAGAGGTGATGGGCCAAGGCTGTGTTTTGGATGTCAAGTCGATTAAAGGTCTTCAGCCAGAAACTTGGGAGAGACATGAGAGAGGGAAATTCTGGCAGGAGACTGTACAGCAGAAGTGACTGATCAGTTCTGATTTTCTTTGCAGCAGCAGTTCCTTTGGCCACGCCAGCAAAGGTGCAGGCAGTGAAGCCAGTCCCCAGACGTGCTCCCAAGAGAAAGCACTCTCCGGAAAAGCCGCACAAAGATCTGGGTTGCCCCAGACCCAAAATCCGGCGATTGGAGCATGGTGCCAGGAGGTAGACCCCACAGCATCTTGCTGGCTGAGGCACTCTGAAGAGAGGGCAATGGTTTAACTGCCTAAGGCAGCGAATGCCTCTTCCTGCAGTGACCCACCCCGTCCCCCCACTGCCCACTGCCACAGATCACAACCTGCGTCGTTCTGTTTGAGCCTTCCTCAGCCAGGAGCCTCCTGCCACACTAAATGGCCAAAAGCAAGGAGCCTCAGAAACTGAGGTTTGAAATGAGAGTCTGCCCTGAACATCCCAGGGCTGAAGCTGGCCTGGAAGAAAACGTGACGTTCCTCTGCTCAATCCTCAGGGGCCCCTTTGTCAGCTGAAGACAGAAAAGTCTGCACTCTGCGAGCCGAGAAGAATGCAGGAGCAGAGACAGGGTGCAGAGAAGCCTTAGCAGTCTACCACATGGGCTCCTGCTCTGAGCCATTGTCAGCGGCCACCACCACAAACCAGGGGGGAGCTGGGTTCTTTGAAACTGAAAGCAGCAATCTGTGGCTTCCCAAAGAGCCTCCTGCCTGGGGTCTCAGGAGGCAGGATAGAGAGACCCAGGAAGACCTGCTCCCTGAAGCAAGAACAGGATGGAGAGTCAAGCAGCACGCACCCTGCCCCGAGGTTCACATGCTCCTTTATTCCCAGCCCTTTCTGTCCCCAGGGGGGGTCCCTTACTGCTCAATGTTTTTCTGTAACAGACTTCTAGGGTCGCCAGTGCTCACACTTAGGTCACTACCCCTGCGCTAGGCACTCCTGCTACCCGGGAAAGGTTCCAAAGGTGGAACAGCTCCAGGGGGTGCCAGGGATCAGAGCAAAAACTTGAGAGGCTGGGGATGAAGGAGTTTGGGCACAGTCCCTAAAGCATCTCAGTGGTTGAGCTTCTGTGAGAAGGCACATCCCCTCTGTGTGTGTGTGTGTGCTGGGGGGAGGGGGTCCCCAGAGGAGGCCGCTAGGGGGAGGGCCTGAGGCTGGAAATGGAGAATGGCGTGCGGCCTCTGAGCAAGCACAGGCACTTAGCCCTTGAGGTTTCTGGGAAAGGTAGAGCCACAAGGGCCTCGAGATAAGGCAAGTGTAGCAGCAGAACCCAGGTGCCAGGTCTTTCCTCAGAACCTACACTTCTTCACGAGGCCAGGCCTTCCATGCTGAGGTAGGAGGGATCCTGGCCAGAAGGTCGGCCAGCAGCCCTGGGAGGAAGGTTGCTGCAATGGGGGCTCTGCTGCCATGGAAATGACTTCATTTCCTTCCACTCAAATAGCCTACTGACTGGGTTCCTGCTCTGTTGAGGAAAAGGGTCGTTGACTCTCCCCAGAAGGTGTTCAGTTCACATCCCAAAAGTCCCTCTCTTCAGGCCCTGGGGAGGTGTAGCAGCTCCTGAGGGCGCTCTTTCCTGAGGCTGGCTGACAGAAGTGGGCGGGGGGGGGGTTTCCTGAGAGTTCCCGGGTGCTGGTTGAAGTCCCCAGAGAATGGTCATGCAGGTTGGGGAGTCAAGTAGGTGGAGAGAGAAGGTCGGAGGCAGAGGGCCCCTTCCTGAATCCAGAGCTCACAAGGTTCCCCCCCCCATTTCCAGAAACTCTCTCTTCCCCCACACCAGCCCACATGGCCCCGTACCGGGAGACCGGGAGCCCAGAGCACCTGTGGCCGCAGAGACACTGGCACGCAGCCCTCGGAGTGGGCGGGGCCGGCTGCAGGCAGATGGGGACGCGGTGTGCTCCCGGGAGGCCTCGGGCTGAAGGTGGCCCTCTGAGAGAAGCGGCCCAGCTTGGCCAGGAAGGTTAGAGGCGGGGGAGAGCAGCCTAGGGCGCCCCCTCGGAGCAGTGGGAGTGGGAAGAGGCGCAGGGGCGGAGGGAAGCCGCGACGGGAGGCGAGTGGGCTCTCAGCAGAGGCCAGCTTAGCCCGCGGGAGCTGCCTCTGAGCAGGGGGCGGGAGGGCAGTGCCGCCCCGGGGCTGCCGGGCTTCGCGGATCGCGGCTCTCCGCACACGGCTCGCAGGGCCCTGTGACTCTGTATCCCCTCCCTCACCCCGCCCCCCTCGCGAGGCCGCGCCGCTGGGTGGCCTGTGTGGACGGGCACAACCCCATCGCCCGCCCCTCTCACACCCGCCTCTGCCCACCTGCCTGGCCCTGCGCAGCTTGCGGCCCGGGGGCCTCGAAGGTCCCCGCGCTCTCAGCCAGCGGCCTCTGCTGTGTCTGCTGCTGCTGCTGCTGCTGCGTCTGCTGCTGCGGCCGGGAACCCGCGTCCAGACCACGCCGGGCACCTCCAGCACCCCGAGTCCGCGGGAGCGCACGCGGGCCCTGAGGCGGGACTTCCCGCTTGTGGACGGGGGGGCTGCAGTGTGTGCGGGCTGGTGGGGGCCGGTGGGGGCCTAGCCTGGCCCTGGGCAGGGGAGGAGGTCCGGAGCATGCACAGCTAGTGGGGAGGCTCCCTCACACCACCCCTGGACGTCCTCTCCATCATCTGTGGATGCCCTTCCCCTTCTCTGTCATCCCCTCCCTGGTGGGAACCCCTCAGCCCAGGCCTCAGCTGCTCCTAGTATAGTCTGTGTGACAGTGTGAGGTGGGGGACCCCCCGGCTGGCCCAGGCCAGGCAATGTGTCCTGCCTGATCCCAAGACCTAAGGAGCCCACCCATTTGCCTTGACCTCCCTCCAGCCACAACGACATGCCCCTGGTCCTGAGGCAGTTTTACCACAATGGGCTCCAGGATGTTAATCTGTGCAATTTCAGCCATGGCCAGACCAGCCTGGACAGGCTGAAAGACGGTCTCGTGGGTGCCCAGGTACCAAAGGGACACACAAGGTGCCACCGCGGCTGCTGGGGAATGTGGGGCAGTTTGGGGGCCTCAGAGACCACAGGTGAGTCGCACTGGAACTAAGTTACCATAGTGGCCTAGAAAGTGCCATGCCATGGATGCTGGGGGCTACAGGGGTCACAGCGAGCCAACCTGACGGGCATCCAAGTACCACAGAAAAAGCAACGCATTCCATGTGACTTCTGGGCACAGTGAGTGCTGTGCCAGCTGAGGAGGCTATGAGAAGCCCAAGGAGTTCCAAAGCCCAAACCAAGCCCTGGCCTTCCCTCAGTTCCGGTCAGCCTACGTCCCATGCCAGACCCACGAACGGGATGCTGTGCGCCTCACCCTGGAGCAAATTGACCTCATCCGCCTCATGTGTGCCTCCTATTCTGAGCTGGAGCTTGTGACCTCACTTAAAGGTAGACGGGGGACTTGCCTGGTAGTCCAGAGGTTAAGACTCTACGCTTCCACTGCAGGGGGCTCGGGTTTGATCCCCGGTGGGGGAACTAAGAGCCCTCATGCTGCGCGGCACGACCAAAAAAAAAAAAAAAAAAGGTAAACAGACTGGTGGTGGTAGGTGTTAGGGACTTCAGTAAGCTACCCCTGCCTCTGAAAATGATCATCTGACCTACCTGCCCCCAGCTCTCAACAATACCCGGAAGTTGGCTTGCCTCATTGGTGTGGAGGGCGGCCACTCACTGGACAGTAGCCTCTCCATCCTGCGTACCTTCTATGCGCTGGGTGTGCGCTACGTGACACTCGCCCACACCTGCAACACGCCCTGGTGAGCGCAGTGCAGATGGTAAGGGCCCAGTGAGGCAGGGATCTGCCCAAGATCACGCTGGGGCCCAAAGCAAGTTTACCCCTGGGATCCGGCCCTGAACCTGGGGTGGGGAGGGGAATGGAGGTTCGCAGAACAAGACTGAATCCCCAGAAGGGCCCTCCTACTGCCAGGCACAGCCCAGTTTGGGTCCCTCCTCTTGCACCAGGGAGTTGCAGGTGTAGACGGTTCGACAGAACCTCTTTCTAGGCTCTTGTAGCCAAGTCATGGCCACCAGTCAGACTGCCTCCTGGCCATCCTGCAGGGCACAGAGCTCAGCAAAGGGTATCCACCCCTTCTACAGCAATGTCAGTCGGCTGACCGGCTTGGGCGAGGTAAGGACCCGGGTTCCATACCCTGCCCCACATGAATGTACAGACCCGCCTGTTCCCTACAGATAAATGCACACAAGGTAAATGCAGCCTTGATGCCCTCTCCCCATCCTGTCCCTGCAGAAGGTGGTGGCAGAAATGAACCGCCTGGGCATGATGGTGGACTTGTCCCATGTCTCGATGCTGTGGCACGGCGAGCCCTAGAAGTGTCACCGGCACCTGTCATCTTCTCCCACTCAGCCGCCCGGGGTGTGTGCAAGAACACTCGGAATGATCCTGATGATATCCTGCAGCTTCTGGTGAGAGACTGCCCTGGCCCTCAAACCTAAAGCAAGAGGTTCAAACCGGGAGCCCTTGAACCTGAGCCTCTTCTCCCTCAATTTCCTCAAACCCCAGGTTAAATATCTTCTGCCCCCAAAACCCACGGTCCACAGCCCCTGAACTCTTGAGCCCTAGGTGGGGGTCTAGGTGGTAAGATACTCCACCAAACCCGGAAACCCAGGGCCAAGACACCACCCAGACCAGGGCTGCGGCTCCTCCATTCACACAAACCCAGAGAGGAGACGACTCTGACCTCAACACCTTCCTCACAGGGGCCGAGAGAGTGAACAGGCAGGTGGCTGTGCTGGGGGCCAAGCTGACTGTCCACCGGTCCGCCCCTGCAGAAGAAGAACGGTGGCATCGTGACGGTGCCCTTGTCCGTGCGGGTGCTGCAGTGCAACCCGTTAGCCAACGTGCCTACTGTGGCAGGTGAGCCTCACCCTGGGCTCTCTGAAAACTCTGATTTGGAGCTGAAGCTGGGTCCAAACTTGGGGAGGACTTCAGAAGAGCCCCAGTGGTTTGACCCACCTGTTGGCAATAGGTACAGCTCCCAAAAACCCAATAATGGACGGTACACAGCACCTTGGTGCCATGTGGAACTGGAGCCACGGAATCAAAACTGCGGTACTGATGGGTATCAGGGAGGCTGTCAGACACAGAGCCCGGGTGCTGCCCATCTGTGCCTCTGCAGGGGCTCCTAAAGCGCACTGCCCCTACCTCTGGCCAAGGGACTGGACAGCTCCTTAGGTCTCTGGGGTCTTCATCAGTTGTACTCCTGTTCCTCTCTCATCCTCCACACCCGGGGAAAGGAGCCCCCACAGGTTCTCAAGGAGACTGGGAGGCAGGGTGAATCGTGGGTGGGAAATGGCCCAAACAGGGGGCTCTGGGGTCCACTCCAAATCTGAAGTCCAGTCTAGAGCCAGCTGGGATCACTTCAGACCAAACCTCAGGGCCCTCGAGCTGGTACTCTCGGTGCCAGGCCACGAAGGAACTGGACTGTTTGGCCTACAGGCTGCAAAAAGGGGAATCAACAGAGGCCAGTCATCACCCCCACCCCTGCCCTGGAAGCCCCACACTGCTGACTTCCCATTCTTCAGATCACTTCGACCACATCAGGGCAGTCACTGGATGCAAGTTCATCGGGATTGGCGGAGATTGTGACGGGGCTGGCCGGTGAGTGCTTCCCCATGGCTTGTCTCAGGCTGGCTGGGCAGCAGTGCGGCTTTCACAGCCACCGTGCCCACCACACTGTGGTCCTCATGGCCTTGACCATAGCCTCAGGTGTGCTGGCCCAACTGGTATCTCCCCTCTCCCAGGGTCTGCTTCCTGGGCTCTCCTGTCTGTTTGGCCCTACTCTAGGTCATCATATTTGTCTACAACACCACACAGAGCTCATCTGCCCAGCATCTGCGCCCATCCAGTGCCAGCAGACCCCACGGCCTCTGAGCAGACTCTTAGCAAGGTCTGGGCTGGGCTGACCATCTTCTCTGCCTGCAGCTGGGTCTGTGCATGCAGGGGGGTCAACCCAGTTCTTAAAAAGCTTTTCTTCTCTTTATAAATGGAGGCAAAAATTGCATTCAGTGAAAGGCATAGATCTTAACAGTACAATTCAATGAGTTTTGACGAATAGTCGAGGCGCTTTTGGGGCCTTCCTTTGAAGGATGAAGAGCAGGAGTGAATCATTTACTCTCTCCAAGTCTCCATTTTCCATATCTGACCAGGGCTGGGGTTCAGTGGACCCTGGACACATAGGGCTCTGGTTCTGACTCAGGACCAGGGAACAGGTCTGAGGCCCAATAGCTGGCTGGCTGGCGGCCACACAGGTTCCCACAGGGGCTGGAGGACGTGTCCATATAGCCGGTACTGATAGAGGAGTTGCTGAGGCGTGGCTGGAGTGACGAAGAGCTCTGGGGTGTGCTTCGAGGAAACGTGCGGCGGGTCTTCAGACAGGTGGAACAGGCATGCTGGGCTGGGCAAAAGAGGAGCTCTGAGCAGGTGGTCTGAGCAGGTGTACGTGGGGGTGCTGTGAGAGGTGCTGCCCGCTGAGTGCCGCCTCCAGGTACGGGAGGAGAACGAGGGACAGAGTCCCTTGGAGGATGAGTTCCCAGATGAGCAGCTGGGCAGCTCTTGCCGCTCCGTCCTCCCACGTCTGCATCAGAGAGAGGATCTGGCTCCAGACCAGAAACTAACCAGAGCTGCGGTTCGTGGGAATCCCATTTTGTCACCTAAGTGGGCATTCTCAAAATCTTGCCCCCACATGGGCCCAGGCCTCACAGTTATTGCTGCCTTCCCAGTCCTCATTGTTTGGCTCTGGTGATCCAGTTAATCCTGCCAGATGTCACTTTGGCAGCCACAGATACCCCCCCAAAGTTTCCTTGCATGCGAGCACAAACATTTCCTATGTATTATTCTCTTCTGATAATTCCTTCAATGTATCCCTTCTGGCTTTGTGCAAAGCGATCCTTTGTTTTGTACACGGGGACCACATCTGGGAAAACATCGCCGCACCCTCATAAGTGACAGGGGGAGACCCGAACTGGCCAAGCCATGACAGGAGCTCGCCGCTGCTGAGCTCTACAGATCCCGCCCCTTCCACACAGTTCGCCAATTCCGCGGCGAGCTCATCTTTCTTGATGTTCTTCCCTTAGGAGACGTGTACAATGCAGCAGGATTCTCAACCCGTTCCCCGTGGTCACTTGTGCTAGATGGAGCTTTGCAGTGTTCTGTGCCGGCCGTGGGCCGCTGGTGGAACACTGTGTGACAACTGCCTGCACAGGACTTCAGGGTTAATGAAATGTCTGTCTTCCCAGCCTGACGCTGCTGAAAACCACGCTTCCCAGAGAAGGAGAGAGATCCAGCTGGTCCACACCTGCATACACATTTGTTGACATGTGCAGATGACAGCAGGCTCTAGCAGGACCCACATCAGCCTAAATTCAAGAACTCCGGTGCCAGCCCTTGACAGCAGCTGAAGCGGGGGTTTACAAGGGATGCAACCTCGAACCATACCCTAGGCTGAATCAGAGGTGCTGTTGGAAGAAATAGGCCGTTGTGTCACTTTCCCGAAGAGTTCGGCCACGAGAAAAGTCCCCCAGAGCCCAGCACTGTGGGAGAGGCCTCACCCACAGGGCAGGGCAAGTGTCCCAGGCAGGGTGCCCCGCGCCCGCCACCCCGCCAACGCAGCAGGAAGGTGCCCCCGCTACGCCCCAGACAACGGGAGCTCTCCCTTCCTGAATAATTGAGCTTCTCATCCAAAAGAGGTTCTCTTCCCACCCAAACATTAGAGCTTCTAAATATTTCAGGATCCCTGGGTTGTAGAGGGTCACTCGCCGTGCCCTTTGGATAAAGGAAGCCAACGTCAGCTGCTTCTGGGCTGGCCTTGAACAAAACCATCAAGATGGAAAATCTCTGCTCCTGCCCTTCCTCCCGTCACCCCCCCTCAAGCCTTTCCTGCTGCGTGCAATGACCCGGCTCTTTTGTGAGCAGGTGAAGAACACCCACGGTGCGTGCAGTTCTGTGGTCCCTGCAGAGATGAGGTGGGTGCGGGGGACCCTCAACCATGCTGGCCTCTGCTGCCGTCCCCAGGGCCCTTGATACGGGCTTCAGCACAGCACAGCCAGCCTCAGGAGGCCTGTGGGACCACTGGGGCCCCGGTGGCGATCCCCTGGATGTTCCTGGGAACGCTCCCACGGCTCCAAGGCGAGCTCTGCCAGCACCCAACTCCACCAAGCTGGCACTCCTTACCTTTTCCGGATTCCGTTCGCAGCTCCCTCCTCATACGCATTCTCAAAGCTTCCAAGAGGGGTGACCCCACTTCTCTGCTACAACTCCACCCTGAAGGCAGCCCCCGCCTGACAGCACCGCCCGCCCCCCCGGCAGGGCAGCCCTGAGTAGCTGCCCCTCCACGTGGACTGTCCGTTCCCAGGTCCCACGCCAGCCCGCCGAGGGGTGGAGCCTCCAGGAGAGCCACTGTCCGCTCGCACTGCCCCAGCATCACCACCGCCACTTGCCGCCACTCTGCACTTGCCTCCTGTGTGCTTCCCCACCCCGGTCCCCTGCGTGGGTCCCCCGCTGCGCGTACACAAGCCTGTGCAGAGACAGAGCACAGCCACCAAGTCTGAGCCTCGCCGCTGACGTCTGTGCTTGGAGAGGCTGGAGGAAGCTGCTCCCCAGTCGCCTTCACCGCAGGGTCCTGGTACCCAGTCTGCCTCCAGCAGGGAGGTGATGGGACCCCACGGAAGGATGCCCAGAAGCTCTCCCGGCCTGCGGGGTCTGGGGCTGTTCAGCTCTCTAATGCTGGGTCCTTCGGAGATAAAGTCTTCAGTCACCTGCCTGGGCACCCCATCCCCTCTGAAGATACAAACTAAACCTCCTCCAGGGTCTTGGCCTGGAGGGAGGAGCCGCCCAGGGTCAAAGCCCATCCCTCTCTCTTCCCACCTCTAGACCTGTGGGAAGGGCTCAGGCTAAACTCCCGGTGCCTCTTCTCTCAAACCCTCAAATGATAAGAGAAGAGATATGTCTGTCCACCTTGCAGGGTCCTTACTCCGCCTGCCAGTAGGTGACATGGTCCTGGAGGTGCTTCTTAACTGCCAGTCTCACTGTCTTAGCCTCAGAGTTACACACGCCCAGGAAGGACCCCGGGTACACGGCGTCCCGTTACTCCCAACTCTACTCCTGAGCGTCAGGGTTAGCTGACAGCAGGGGACAACCCATTTCAGGGATTTCTCATTTCCAAGGGCTCTTGAATGCAGAAAGAGCCCTAAGAGTCAAAGGAATTTGGCTCCAGTGGTGAAGTTACAAGTCATCTGGCAAACACTTACAGCTGGAGGGCCAACTAAGCACCCCCTTAAATCTCACCACACAAGACTCTGCTGATCCGGGCTGGCCGGTGTGGTTCTCCTAAGGTTGCTTGTGATATCGATCATCTTGCTGTACCTCCCAGTTAAAGATACAGCCTTAGGAAGATGGCTGGACCCAGACCATCAGGCAATCATATTTACCCATTGACCTACCCTCTTCCTCCCTCCTTCCTCCCTCACTTTGGAAGCTTTAGCGAAACATATTTCACTTCCCACTTTAAAATGAAATCATTAGCCTCTAAATAATGCACCTTGCATGGATAGGAGGGCAGGCAGTCTGCACACACACCTGTGCTGGTCGCTCTGCCCAGTGAAAGGGAGGAGCAGAGTATTCCCCAAGGGGCTTTCTCGGAGCTTCGGAGGCTGAAATTTGAGGGTTGACGGGGTGTACGCGTCAGGAAGTGAAAGAGAGAGACTCCAGCTGCGGGGGAGAAGGGGAGAGACTCTCAGTGGTCTTCCTAGGTAGTGAGCTGTCGGAGCGAGTGGCATTCCTCCCCACCTCGCCCATGAAACTGTAAACACAGCACATGTCTCTGTGTCCTTTTCCTAACAATGAATTATTTTTTAAAATATTTTAACTCTGTGTGTTGTTGTACAGGAGGGTCACTGAGGGATATATTTGAGACTAGGACCCCTAACTCCATGAATTAGTTAAAAAGTTAATATCTGATGCAAAGTTAATATCTGATGCAGCCAGGACGTTGCAAAGCCTCTTGGGACCCCAGGCACCCAGGATCGCTGTGCACGGAAGAGCCAGCTGCCCATTCGCTGCTCATCCCCCTGCAGGCTCCCCTGTCACTTGCTTACCTGGCCTCCTGTCTGTATGTTCCCTGTTGCAGCTCACGGTGCTTGACTAACTGAGCCCGAAGCATTCAGAGCCTCTTCTGCTGGGTGCTCAGAGCACTGATCCCAAGAGCTGCACCACCAAAACAGGATTCTAAGGGTCGACAAAATGGGAAATCTTGCAGTTTATCCTCTTTCTAAGGATCCACTGTACTTTTGGTTAGTAAAGCCTCTTAGGTAACCTTTAAGAAAGACACCTGGGTTTTTTTCCAAACTCACTCAACTTTTCCCATAATGAAATTTTTATTAATATCCTGCAGACTTGTGCTTCACAAAAACACTCAGGAAGTCTTTTCCAGAAGCGTATAGGTCGTGTCTGCAACAGTAGTTCTCGTGCAAATGCAGCAGTGAACTTTGCATGACTGTTTCAAGGATGTTTAATGAAAGCCAAGGGCATGATTCCTAAAATGCAATTCAGTGAAGATAATTATAAATAAACTAATACGGTTCAAGTAACTGGCCTTCTGGTAGACCAGTGAGAGGCATCTGCCTCAGAATGCCTACAGGGGTGGATGGGGCGGGGGACCTTGGATGGTCACTCCTAGAGGGCACTCCTCTCCCAGACTTTGTAAGTACTAAACAGCCCACAATTCGAGGTTAGACTCTCAGAGGGAAATCAAAAGCACTGTTATCTTGCTTTAATAATTGAGGATAGGATCTATATGCTTTGGAGAGGAGAAAAGCAAATGGCAGAGATGCCATCCAAGTAGGAAACTTGGTGAGCTAATCAGTATTCTCCCCTGAATGGAAGTCTCTATCCTCCTCCAGGACTGAGGCAGGGACGGACTTGCCTGAGGTCATATAGTGAGTTGGTAAGAGGAGAAAGTCACATCCAGTTCCCTGACTCTGTTCAGTGATTACTCACCCTACCAACAACCCAAAGACCTCAGCTCTTCTTGACTATCTTGAACTGAGTTGTGGGCTTGTAAGGTGCCCAGAAGTTTTGTATGGTTTTGTGTTATTTCTAGTAAGTAGCTGGAAGTCTGAGACCACGGTTGATGCACAACCAGAGGAAAGGGAAGGAAAAGAGGAAAAAGTAGATGAAGTGCGTCCTCCTGAACTCTTGCTATTTTGGTTTCAAACTTCACTTCTCCGTACTCTAACCATGAAAATACCGATGGTCATGGTGATGGCAGTGGCTGTGCTTTACTGAGCACCCACTCTGTACTATGTCCCGTCTTAAGCAGGCTCTCTTGACTCTCATGCTGGTTCTGTCTCATTTTTCTGACTTTTAAACCTTGGAATGTCCCACCCACTCCTCTTCTCCGTCCTCACTCACTCCCTTGATGATCTCATGCAGCCCCAAGATTGTTAATGAACTACACACTGATGAGCGTATCCCAGCCCCGGCCTCTCCCGGGGCCCCGGATGCTCACACGCCTCTGTCTACCCATCACCTCCACTTGGGTATCCAAGAGACTACTGCTGCTTAATGCGCCTGAAGCCAAATTCTTGGTTCCTGCACCCCACAACCAAAGGGTTCTCCTTTCACCCACTTCTCCGTTTCAATATGTGACAACTCCAGGTTACCCATCGTTCAGGACAAAATCTTTTTTTTTATTGCAAAAGTGTTGTTTCTTTTTTCTTAAATTTTTATTGGAGTAGAGTTGATTTACAATGTTGTGTTAGTTTCAGGCTTACAGCAAAGTGAATCAGTTATACAGATACGTATATCTGCTCTTTCTTAGACTCGTTTCCCGTACAGCCCATTATAGAGTATTGAGTAGAGTTCCCTGTGCTATACAGTATGTACAGTGTGTATGTGTCAATCCCAATCTCAGGACAAAATCTCGAGGTGTCTCTTTGTGTCTCACTATTCACCCAACCCACCCCTCATACTAGCTCATCCTACAGGTTCTACCTACAGAATATTTCCAGATTCTGACGGTCACTTATCACCACGACCACTGCTGAAATCCAAGCTCTCTTCCTCTCTCACCTGGAGATGCAGTCACCTCCGACCTGGTCTTTTGGCTTCTCCACTTACAGTGTTGTTGTTGTTTTTATTGGAGTATAATTGCTTTACAATGGTGTGTTAGTTTCTGCTGTACAATGAAGTGAATCAGCTATAGGTATACATATATCCCCTCCCTCTTGGACCTCCCTCCTCCCCCCCATCCCACCCTTCTAGGTGGTCACAGAGCACCGAGCTTACAGTCTTAAAAGCTACTTTCCACTGAACAACCAGAGTGGTCTTTCTAAAATATACATCAGGTCATTTCTCTGCTCAAGGCCACCAGTTGTTTCCCATCTCACTTAGAGTAACCCTGCCAGGCTGTATGATCCAACCAGCCCCTGCGTGCACACACACACACACACACACACCCTCTCTGCCCTCTTCTCCTTGACCCCCACTTTCCCATCCCTCCAGCCACACAGAGCTTCTTCATGCTCCTTGAACTTGCCAAGCACTCTCCCACTCCAGCACCTTTGAACTAGCTCTTTGCCATACCTGGACATCTATATGGCACCTCATTTTCTTCCAGGTTCTGTTTAAGTATCATCTTATCAAAGATGCCTTCCTTGACTGTCCTTTAAGAAAAGTCACCCCCACACGCATACACTGTCTCCCCTACCCCTCAGCCCGGTCTTTATTTTTCTTCTAAGTATCATAACCACCTGACACAGATGTCATTGCCGTTTTCCATCTTCCCATGTTAGACTATTAACATCCGAAGAGGAGGGACTGTTCTGTTTACTGCTTGATTTCCAGCACCTAGAATACGCCAGAGTATGGGTTTATATGTTTATATTATTTGTTAAATCAATGAGTGCAGGTACCGTGATCCAATTTTACAGATGAAGAAACAGAGACTCTTAGAAGCTGATTACCTGCCAAAGACCAGTAAGCGGTAAGTTCAACCAGTACGTTCATCAGACACTGGAGTCTTTGCCTTGGTGTCCAGTCCCCTGTGGTGCCACCACGTCCATCACATTCACAACAATAAGGCATCTCCTTCTCCCGACCTCTCTTCTGCTGCTTCCGGGAAACAAACTGCTCTCGGGAGGTGTGGTGGGGAAATGCACAAACCAGCAACAGGCAGAGAGAAGTACAGGGTGTGTGCGGTTTTACTGGTGCCACACACCCGGCCTCTTCTGTCTCTTGTAATCGAGTTGCTGAGATGTGTACGGCTGGCCCAGATTCCAGGGCACCTACTCCACAGGAAAAGCGGGGCTTCCAAAGGAGGCTGGAGATGCCCACAGCCACTTTGCTGAGCCTCATCACACGCACTGCTCAGGCTTCTGGGTTAATCATGAGATGTGGAAAAGAGCAGGAAATCTACCTCCGTAACTGCAGCTCAGCTGGGTTCCTTAGGACATTTCCCAGCAGGCAGAGTGATCCCCGCTTTGCCAGTACTGCAGGCCCATCATTAAGCCCAAGATCCGCCATCCCCTCCTGGGAACAGAGTGCCTGACTCGCCCTCCCACCAAGACCTGCCGGGGGAGCCAGTGGACGCCCCTGACCCAGAGCTGCCAACAGATGCCGCCGCCCACCTGGCTGCCACAGGATGGGGCCGGGAGGGACAGGGCAGCTGGCCCCAGTCCGGCTTCCCGCTCCCCCTCCCCCGCCCCTCCCCCCCAGCGCTGACTCCCCCCAGCTCTTGTCAAACAGAACCAGCTCTGCTACTTACCAACTGTATCACCTTGGGCACGTTATTTAATCCAAGCCTCGGTTTCTGTGTGTAAAGTGGGGGTCAAGATCACGCTTACCTCCTAGGGTGGCCGTGAGACTGACTGAGATGAGGTCTACATTGCAGCCAGCACAGTGCTTGACCCGTAATGGAGCTGGGTAGGTGGTAGCTGTCATCAACACAGACTCAGAGGGCTGGCAGGGGTATCAGAAACCTTTCAGCCAGTGGGAGGCACTGCCAACTACACCCCTGGTAGGCAGGGAGAGCTGGACCAGTTGCCAGCCAGCCCATCCCTCAGTCTCTGGGGCAACTGCAGGGGTTCCTACCAGCCCCTCCCTCCTTCCTGCATCTGATTCCGATGCCATCAGCAGTCAGTGAGCCCAGAGGGACTCTCCAAAGCTCCCCTGGGTTTCCAGTTTCTAATTTCTACCATGATAACCTACCGTGGGTCCAGAGAAAGGCAAACTCTTGGCCACCTGAGGGACAGGGAGGCAAGATACCCAGTCTCGCTGTGGCTGATGGTAGAAAGCACGATGGCAACTCAGGTTTCTAAGCTTCCAAAGACAGTGGGGCCAGGCATGTGCCTACCAGCTTGGCTGAGTCTATTGCTACATCTTGGGGAACTGTGTTAGCCGCCTGGCATCTTGTTGGTGACATGACCTGGCTCACAGTGAGAGTGCTAACACACAGAAATCAGCAGATGTTGCCAGTCAAGGTGCCTCCCTTACCCCTACCCTCAAGAGCTGGTGAACGTTTATCAGCCCACCACCCAGCAAGACTGTTCTCGCTCCCCACCCCTGCCTTGGTTGCTTGTAACTATTCCCCTCACACTACACACCCATCTCAAGTGTTCCTGAAATAAACCGCCAGAGACAGGTGATGAGAAGCCACTGGGGACGCGGGCAGGGGGGCTGACCCCCTGAGCCAGCATTAAGGCTCCGCCTCCCTCCTTTCACTGTGCTCCTTCTCGGAAGAAAGTTCACCAGCAGGTATTTGGATGCAAAGACTCATCACCAAGATCTTTGCACCAGTGCTCCGAGGTGCATGTGGAGCAAAGAGGCAACCAGAAAAATGACTCAGAGCCCCGGAACTCTGACCTCTAGGGGACCACCTAGGGTCACAGAGACTTGTGGACTCCGCCCAGACCCCATGGAGAGCCTTGTGAGGAAGAGCTTGTGGGGCCGGTGGAAAAGGAGGGCTATCCAGTGTCAGCCAGCATCAGCGAGCTCAGCACAGACCTCAGCTTCTCTGGGGTCACGTCTGCATCGCCCCTTGAGGAAGCTGAAAGGAATCCAGGGCAGCAGCCTTGAGGCTGAGGGAGACAGAGCATCTCTGCCCCCATGCCCTTCACCAAATGGACACTGGCCGTTCTGTTCCATCAGGAGCATCGCTGAGCAGCAGCAGCTTCTCCAAGGACCCGGGGGCCCCGGATACTGGGAGTGGCACCGCGGGACCCCCGATGGGCATCCCCCTCCCTCCCCCTCTCTCCCCCACGGAACCCCTTTCCTCCGCAGCAGTAGGTTTCTCCCTGAACTTTACCCTTAAGGGAATCTGGTGCATTCTCTCCTACAATATTTATGACCCACATCAATTTTTCATTCATCCCATCACTCAGCTTCTCAGGCGAGTTTGGAAACTTTCCCTCTGAGTTCTCCTTCTGCTGAGGGTGAGATGGGGACCGGAGTAAAGCCCCAGGGACCTGCTGCACCATCCGCCCCGCCATCCTCCTGCCCGGAGAGCCAGTGTCTGCCACGTTAACTGCCAGCCCCTCCGCCCCTCTTTCTAAGCCGCTCACAATCTGATTACACCTCAACGTCCAACCTTACACCCCACCTCTGCGGCCCCTGCCCCCCCCCCCCCCACCTTCTCACTGTGATCTGCAAACACAAAGCTTCCCCTCCCTCTCTGGGTGGGGAAAGGGGTTCCTATTGCTTCTGACCCTGTCCTTCCTTTGGTGCATCTGGCCCTGCCTCATCCTCCAAGCCCAGACTAATTCCACATCTTCCCCCAAGCCACATTTCCCCTCATCTAACCCCCATACCATCTCCTTGCTCATCCCTGTTTCACTTCAGCCAGTAATTAATGACTCAGTATTTAGCTGTTCTTTAACTATTCTCTCTGGCTGAAATGTAAGCTCCCTAAAGACAGAGTCTGCACTTTCACACTTCTGTGGCCTGGTTCCCATGGGGCTTACGGTATATAGCACCAGCTACGTAGCAGGTGCTTCATAAATAACTAGATACAGAAATAAATAGCAAAGAATAAAATAACATAATAAAATGATAAATAATAATATAATTATAAATAAACGATTTAATACATAACTTGGTGGAAATCATTTGGACTTTTCTCTAATTTCTACCATGGGTCTTGGTAGAAGACCCATGGTAGAAATTATTATAATTGGGTCTTGTTTTTATCTGGTCTAATCTCAGATGTAATGATGATAATACAGAGATGTTCTTATCTCTGAGAAATACGATAGTATGTTAATTATATTAATAATAATAACGATTGCTCCAATTTATTGAGCCCTTACTCTGTGCTGGAAGCAGCAAAGTGTTTTGCAGGCACTATCTAGCTGACCTTTCAGGTAAGTGTTGTTATAACCCCCATTTCACAGGTGAAACACAGAGAGGTTGTGACTTGTCCAAGGACACACAGCTAATACGCGTTAGAGCAAATGCTCAACAGCTGTAGCTCAGACCAGGGCCCATGCTTAAACGTCGCCTCGTTCCTGCCACAGCTAGTATCCCTGCATCCCTACATCCCTGCGCACAGTCTCCAGGAGGGCAGCCTGAGGTGTGGACAATGCAGTAGCCACCAAAGGCCGGTGCAACCAGCCCAGCAAAAGAGGAGAACCTTCAGGTAAATATGGGGAATGAGCATAAACACTTATATCTGCTCCCGCCTGAAATACCAGAAATGTTATGTAAAGGAATAACAAAAGGGTCGCTCCCCAAAGACAGGGAGAGGAGGGGAAGCCACAGCATCAACACGACACAACAACGAAGACCCAACACGGCCAAAATTAAATAAATAAAATAAATTTAAAAAAAATTATATCAGAAACGAAAGTACTTCTATTTAGAGACAGATTCAGCAGTAAGGATACTGACAGCAACAGAGAAAAAACAAAAGAAAAAACACATTAAAAATTAGAGAGTACAAAACAATGAGAAAGACACAGCCCAGGTTCATTTAATACAGGGACAACTAGTCCTTAATACCTTACCTGTCTAGTAGAAATCACTACAATGCAACTTATTTTTACTGTGTATAATGTCACTCTAATTTATCTAGAAAGGATTAAATTGTGTTCAGCATTTTCTTTTTAAGAAGCATGAACTCGTTAAATTTAAAAGTTTTTTAGTTAAAATGTTTATAACATAGAATCCTAAAATAGTTTTCTCCTGATAGTCTGCCTTCCTCTATATGTACAAGCAGTCATATGTGATGATCTGACTGGACCTGTTTAGAAAGAAAAGGCAACTTTGCCCAAGAAGCTACTTTGCATGAACCTGAGATGAGGTGGAAGAAGGAAAATCACTGGACTGACTGAAGCAGAGTGATGATTAGGGATCAATGAAAATAGAACAGTAAACTGAGGGCCATGAATCCTGGCACAGCAAACAGGAGTAAATGAAAGTTTTCAGGAAAATAGTTATGTGGGATGCATATGCAGTCAACTAACCTTTGACCATGGTGCCCAAAACACAAAATGGGGAAAGGATAGTCTATTCAATAACTGGTGTTAGGAAAATTGATACCCACATGCGAAAGAATACCATAGACAAAACTTAACTTGAAATGGATTAAGGACTTAAATGTAAGACCTGAAACCATAAAACTTCTAGAAGAAAACATAGGTGGTAAGCTATTTGACATAGGTCTTCGCCATATCTTTCTGGATTTGACACCAAAAGCACAAGCAATAAAAGTAAAAATAAACAAGTAGAACTACATCAAACTAAAAAGTTTCTGCACAGCAAAGGAAACAACAAACAAAATGAAAAGGCAACCTATAGAATGTGAGAAAACATTTGCAAACTACCTATCAGATAAGGGATTAATATCCAAAGCATGCAAAGAACTCATATGCCTCAATAGCAAAATAAAAAAAAAAAAAATCCAATTAAAAAGTGGGCAGAGGACCTGAATAGACAGTTCCCCAAAGAAGACATACAAATGACCAACGGATATATGAAAAGGTGCTCAACATCACTAATCATCAGGGAAATGCAAGTCAAAACCACAATGAGATATGACCTCACTACCTATTATAATGTTTATTATGAAAAAAGACAAGAGATAACAAATCTTGGTGAGGATATGAATAAAGGGAACCCTTGTACATTGTTGGTGAGAATGTGAATTGGTGCAGTCACTATGGAAAACAGTATGGCAGTTACTCAAAAAGTTAAACATAGAACTACCGAATGATCCGGCAATCCCACTTCTGGATACATATCCAAAGGAAATGAAATCAGTATCCCAAAGAGATATCTGCATTCCCATGTTCATTGCAGCATTATTGACAATAGCCAAGATAAGGAAACCTGTGTCCATCAATGAACGAAGAAAGAATATGTGGTATATATATTCAATGGAATATTATTTAGCTATAAAAAAGAAGGAAATCCTGTCATTTGTGACAACATGAATGAACTCGGAGGGCATTATGTTAAATGGAAAAAGTCAGACTGAGAAAGACAAATGCTACATGGTATCACTTACATGTGCAATCTTAAAAAAAAAAAAAAAAAAATTGAACTAATAGAAACAGAATAGAAGGGTCCTTGCCAGGGTCTGGGAGATGAGGCAATCAGGAAAACGTTGGTCAAACGTACAAACTTTCAGTTTTAAGAAGAATATGAATAAGTTCTGAGGATCCAATGTACAACATGGTTACAGTAGTTAATAATACTGTCTTGTATACTTGAAATTTGCTGAAATAGACTTTAAGCATTCTCACCACCAAAAAAAAAAAAAAAAAAAAACAAGGGTATGGGGGTAGAGGGGAACCATGTGAGGTGATGAAAATGTTAATTAACTTCATCAGGACAAGTATTTCCCAATGTCTAGGTGTATCAAATCAGTTTGTACACTTTAAATATATACAATTTTATTTGTCAATTATACCTCAAGAAAGCTGGGAAAACAAGAACTAAATAAATATTTAGTAAATGAAAAAAAGTTATGAGGTAGGTGTTTAGGAAATATTAATTAGGAAACACTGTACAGACAGGACTAGAGCAGACAGGTACTGCAAACAAGGAAGTAATCTCTCTCTTCTTCTATGGCAATAAACTAAGAGTACCCATGCCTGACAGCAATTCATCAGCAATGTCCCAAAATTCAGATTCCCAAGAGAAAGAACAAACGAATAGGAGAGAAGAGATGCTACGTATATCCTCAGCCCATAGCTTTATCTGTTTTCAGTCTACAAACCAGTTTCTTACAGTCCCCTGGGAACAGGAACATGAAACTGCAGGAGGATAATGGCTGCTTTAACATCTCTCTCTAAGCTCATCAACGATGTGCTAATAGTCCATACATTTAAGCCAGACACTTGTAACTCATTTTCAGTGGTGCAATTGTCTAATAAATTGTTTGAAACTTTAAAAAATCTTCAGTGTTCCATAGAAATGGAAGCCTTTTCACAATAATTGAAACCAGTAATGCAAAACAAATGTATTTCCTTGATAAATTTAGTTTTAAGTAAGCTTTAATTTATATGTTAAATTTTTAAATTTAGTTCAAGTTTTGGCAGAGACATGTTTATTTTAATTGTTGGCCTTCAAAACTCTAGCTTAGGAATAAGCATCTGCCTCTTTTCAATTTTCCGCATAAACTGGGTAAATTTCTTCAAGTTGCAAATGAGGGGTGAACATACACTGTATTGCTTCTGGAAAGGTTACAAAATTGCAGCACTTTTTGTGAATCCTTTATGAGAGATCTTACAGCATTACCCTTAAATCTTCACTAGGGTTCTTATAATGTACTTATATTTAAGCTGTTTTCAAAGAACATAATACATTAGCATCTAGACCTTGTGCCCAAATATCGCTCTTTGGGGCACTTGTCGAATACTCTAATAAATTTTGAACTCCTCTCATTGCTTTATAGAGATTCACAAAACACATGGATCCTTTCTCTAAGATGAAAAACCTCCCAGAGGAAAAGCACAAACCCAGCCTCAGCCCACCTATATTGGAGACCCTGTAACCAATCTGACAAATAATAACATACAGTGCGTATTTCTCCAGCTATAGCCTTTGGAGGAAATCAATAAAACTTTCAGAAAATTAAAGTTAGAGCTCTTGAAACACTGTAGGAGGTAACATTCATCCTTTGCAAATACCTTAAGAAAACTGACTTCTGAGAGAATCCAATCCCTATTATAAAATATTCTTCCTTCACCAGTAATGGCAACACTGGTAAAGGCACTGCTAAGCATGGTTGCACCCATCTGAACCAAGCAGGCATAGAATCTAGGTAACAACGCCCACTGGCTATTAATATGATGGAAACTATCTGTGAATTGGGACTCAGTTGATATTAACATGTAAAACCCCTGAAAATCTACAAGAGCATTTTCTTCTGGGGTGTTTTATTTCGTCGGTTTCTTTTTCAGTCTACCTTTTAAGGTATTACCCAATCGCCATGTTACGTATGGTGTCTAGCCATGGTACTGATGTTCATGATTCCATGAAATGGCATCTTTGCTTTACAAAGTATCAGGGTTATAACAGAGAGAGTGGTGAAGGACTAAGAAACATACTTTAATAGAGCCAGTTAACTTGCTGGACACTAACATCCAGTCAGGAGCCTCAAGTAACATCTCTGCCCAAAAGTTTCAATTGCTAAATAGCAAGGGAATAATACCAAGGCCCAATCACAGAGTAGCAAATACCAGAGGCCTGGGAAAATCCCAAGAGAATAGCTTCAATGGCAGTGATTCTCAAATGTTCAAGGTACACAAGAATCACCTGGTGAATGTGTAAAAACAGTTTCTGAGGCCGATCCTCTGAGATTTTAATTCAGCAGGTCAGGCGAGGTCCATGAATTTATAGTTCTAACACGGCTGGCGGAACCAGAGCTGCTGCTCTGAGGAACACACTTTGAGAACCACTGCCCCACCACTATTAAATCAGAGTCAGCAGTCTTGTAAAATGCAAGGTGATTTGCATGTTCATTAAAGTTTGAGAATCACTGCTTTAGGAGATGAGGCAACAGGTTTGTTTGGTTTTTTCCTTCCTCCTGTGATATCAGGATAGGGAGATGGTGAAAAGAGAGGTTTTCAAAAGAAAGTAAGTGCTTAAATCACACTCTTTGTCATGAAACAAACCTATCTGGCCACCTTGCTCACCTTCCTCAATGAAGCATCACTCACTCCTTCCTTTATCCACCTCTCCATCCTCACTGTACCTTACCTAGGGCTCACGAGGAGACAGAGGTCCCATATGAACTTCAGATCGGCATGTTATAGATTTCCCGGGAAAATCCAGAATTCATATAATTGTTTTTCTAGTCAATAAAAATTACACTGGCATTAAACAAAGAATCAAGTTTGAATTACATACGTTTAGAAAACTTTTCATGTAAATAACTTCACAAGAAATTCACAGAAAAATATTTTTTTAGACTGATTGGCAACAGGGCCACGACAAGAGCAAGAAATGTCAACAGAGTGGCCTCCTGTGGTCACCCATGTCTCAGAGATGGAGGAAGGAAAGATAGCCTCTTGACTGATTTGCACTGTATGTAATTTTACATTACATGTAATTACGTGGACTAAACCAAGTGTAACACAGAAGACTAAACATGCTATCGTTCCATGTGATGAGCCTCTACAAAGAGGAAAAAACAGAAGATGTGAAAAAAAAACCACTTTTTTTCTACTTTAATTTTGTACCTATATGAGATGATGAATGGTCACTAAACTTACTGTGATAATCATTTCATGATGTATGCAAGTCAAAGCACTACGCTATATACCTTAAACTTTTACAGTGCTGTATGTCAATTATATCTCAGTAAAACCGGAAGGAAAAAAAAAAGTGGAAGATGTGAATATATCAAGCCTTGGCAATGGGAAAGGCCTAAGTCCACGTGACTCATCACACCTCCTTCTTGCTGATTCATGCTATTGTAGATTCAGCAGCTCCAGCAGCGAAACAGCTTATCTGTTAATAAGCTACAGAAAGAAGAGCCCCAAGTCCCATCACGCACTGCAGAAATGTGATTTGAACTGGCAAACATCTCCCAATCCACCACAACAACCCCTTGCCTCGCTTACCTGAAACTTTCACACATACCACATCTCCCCAATTATTTCCATAATCAGTGAGCCTATTGCTGATCTAAAACCTGACACATACATGAGTAGATTCCAGGTCTGTTAAGTACCAGGAGCAAAGGAGGACACAGAAAAACACCGCATTTAGTCTCATTTTCTCTGAGAAATTCAGTGCACTGCAAGACAGCACTGGACTGAGAACACGGAACCAAGGTTCTAACACCAGTTTTTCTACCAGATACCTTGAAGCAAGTCACTTGGCCTCTTTCATTTCATTTCTTTCGAAATTAGACTACATTATCATTCAGATACTTCCATATCTAGGAGTCTGTGATTATGCTGAGTATCCATGCTATTAGAAAGCCAAAGAAACAGCTACTCAGAAGCACATGGAAAATAACCATCTTGGATGAGACTTAAGAGCTGCAGTGGCACTAGCTCCACACAAGGCATCCTAATCCCAGGTCAGAACTCGGTACTGCAGGCTGCCCAGAAACTGGGGCATATAATAAGGTTTATTCATATGAGCATCCTTCCTAACTTATTCAACCAGAAGTCTTTCATGAATACCACCCAGATGCTGAAATTAGGATCGCCATCCTTAGGTATCAGGGATTAAAGTATGATCCAAAGAGTTCAAGTTGCCTCCAAAATGTCTACAACTGCATGGAAGTTGAAGGCCTCACTCACCTCGTTCCCGCCACATCCTGCAAATCCTTTTCTTAGAAGGAAATCACAAACTCCCTTTCTTGAAGACAGATGGGTAATTCATGTACAACCATCTGTGAGACTGCCTGCATGGGGCCTCCTTGTTTGAAGACTACAGAGATTTTAAATTAAAAGAACCATCTATGTCAACTCTGTCTAGATGATGTGTTCAAAGGGAAGACTCAAAGCAGCAAACTAGAGGGAACTTTTCGTTTACTTATTTCTAAAAAGCCAAATAAACCCTCTAGGAATGGTTATCTGTCATTTCCTTTCTCAGCACCCACTGTTCCTTCTTCTGGCTGCAGTCACAATTTTTATTTGCAAACCATGACTACCGCCCTCAGTGGACCCATGTCTTCTGTCCCAGGCTTCCTTTTCCTCTAAGAATTTTATGATCTGCATGAATCACTTTGCATAGATAACTAAAATTGATCATTAAAATCTGAAATTAAAAAACAAAAAAAGAGCATGCAACACCCTGTTCTTATTTTGCTTCAAGGATACTCCTACTGAGCTCATGGAGCTGAAAGCTGCAAAAACTTGAAGGATCCTCCTCTCAGGTTGAAAGACTAGGACATGAAGTACCCAAGTATGCCACACAGAGTTCAAGAAAAGGAATACAGCCAGATCTTCCATCTAAGTACCAGGAAGAAATCGGAGGTAGGGAAAAGAATTGGGGTAGCTCAGCAGTAGCCTTTTTCTTAACGTCAGAAGCCTGATTTTTATTCCGAAACAAGACTATAAAACAGCATTTCCCAGACATTGTCGCATGCAGGTGTAATCATGTGACTGTGTCTGGGCCAATGACCTGCAAGAACAAGTGTTATGCTGGCTTCCAGAAGGCTCTGGCAAAAGTCCAACTTAATGAAATGAAAATGTCTGATTAGACCTTGACTTGTCCTGACAACTCTGGTCACAGGGAAAGCAGTCTTATTGACTCATCATGTCATTTCGCTCAACTATTGATGCAAGGAGTATCATGAGGAAGAAAGAACTGCTTGCAAATGTACAAAGTAAGCAACAAATACCCCTGTCAACAGTATTAAATTATTTATCAATCACACACTACAGGTTATATCACAGTAGTTACAATGATGGAGGCCACTGGGTCCTCACCAACAAAAAGACTGGCTCTTCCACTTTTAGGACAGTTATTTAGAGCAGGGGTCCCCAACCCCCCAGGAACCTGGCCGCACAGCAAGAGGTGAGTGGCGGGGAGCCAGCGAAGCTTCATCTGCCGCTTCCCATCACTCACATTACCAGCTGAACCATACCCCCAATCCCCCGTCCGTGGAAAAACTGTCTTCCACGAAACTGGTCCCTGGTGCCAAAAAGGTTAGGGACCGCTGATCTAGAGGACTACAGGGCACTCAGCGTTTATCAGGAGTCTGTGCTTTCACAGAATCTACTCTTCAGTAAGTCTACAAATCTTTTATCCTTGGCCCTAAAAGCCAAAATCAGGGTTGTACTTTATTATAATCAAGGTGTTTAGGAATTTCTGGTGAAAATAAAAGTTTACACTCAAAAGTGAATAAATGTTCCTGAATCTACCTTTCATCTTTGGTTAATACGTTTCTTGCTAAACAAGCCAAATTCATAAAGGAAAAGACAGGTTACCTCATAACACTTTCTTTTCAACTAAAGCAGTAAAGACCCACACTAACGCTGCATTTTTTTACTTCCAAATTCTATACATCAGGCTTCTCACAGAAACTTTCACTTCAGCCAGTGGAATACCTTGCAGGAGGCAGGCACTCAAGAAATATTTGTTAAGGTGACTTGAACATAGTAACACATTAGGTGAACATTATAGGAAGTTAGCCTAAGGGCTCTTCACTGAGAAGAAAACAGTTTTTTACCATGTTCTTTATTGCCAAGTGAAAGGATATACATATATAGCCTTCTTCGCTCAAAATGTACCCTCTCCACATCACTGACATCCTGTAAATGGCCATAAATCACAACTGGTCCTTGTCATGAGAAAAAACTGTGTGTGTCAACTTGAGTTTGTCTGCCTTAAAAGACAGGTGCAAGGGTAAAATCAAACATATTTAAGTGCTTGGGAAAGCAACACTGCTCTACAGAAGCAAGGGAATATTAGGGGCAGGAATTACAAACATATACACCTTTTATAGCAATAGACTCCAGACAGGAAATCAGGATGAGACTGGTCTATCCTGGCATTCATTTCATAGAGTTTAGTTTCGTCTGATGAATATTTAAACCCAAAGCACTGCAGTGGTAGTGCCAATATATGTCATATTTTCAGTTGCATCTCCTTTCTGGACTAGGAGCGCCCCTAACTATTCATAAGCCTTAAAATCCTAATTATTGGGTAGACCAGCGGCAGACTGGAGTGACACGAAATTAAGGTTGACTTTTAAGAAAATAGGCACACGTCTTGTACTGCTCTATTAGATACACTTTGGCATTTTGCAGAGCCCAAATGAATTACAGAAGAGACACAGGTACTGTTAATACATCACATGCCTTCTAAAAATTCTGGAAGACGTGGGGAGTCCCACATCATTTCTTTGGGACTAGAGACGTTGCCAAGGACTGAAATTGATGATGCATAGAAGGAGAACCCTCCAAAACTAACTCCTCTGCTTTGCTGACCCAAAGGAAGCCAAAGGAAAGAGACTCTCTCACTCCAAGTAACTCCCTAAACTAACAATGTTTAGAAAAAACAAGTATTTTCAAGATGGTTCAGAGTTGGAGGATAGCAGGCAGAGAGTAGAAACTGACTTGGATTTGATTATGGGGTCACGAGAAAGGATCAGAAATGTTCATTTTTAGTTATTACTGAAGTTTTTATAAAATCCCAAGACATTCACTAGAACTTTACTAATTAAGACACGTAACCCACACACAACTAGACTACAAGTACTTATAATACATGTTTTTGTTTTTTGTTTTTTGAGAAAGAAATCTCAACTACCAAAGGTTCACCAGCTGCAGGACTTCAAAGGCAGTAATAGGAGCAATGGTCTCCAATGACTCAATTTGGAAAGAAAAATCTCTCACACAACCCACGCATTAGACAAGATGACATATACATCTACTTCAGGACACCTTACATTTTGGATGAATAGCCTTGAATTTACTTCACAGCCAATAGCTTGCCAGAGAAAACTTAGAGTTGGATCCTATTACTTAATACACTAAATCCACAGCTCAAAGTCCATCTCACTGGATAATTGAATATAACTAGCGATGGGAATTAAAACTGAGGATGCTAGCAGCCCTGATTTCACTGTTATTATTTGTACTGTGTGAAATGATTTTCGTATTGGCAAGTATGGGATCTCTGAAACTGTGCACTCTTCCTATCTACCATGGTACATACGATTATTTGCCCATGCACGCTCTGAGGGGCAATGCGGTACAATGAAAGGAGCCCTGAGCTTGAGTCAAAACCAGTTCTAGTGCCAGCTCTGCCACTATCTGGCTGAAGACCTTGGACCACACTTTAGGTCTAAGTTTACTCATTAATTTATTTAATAACCATGATTTGATCACAGACCTAAAAGAACACAACATTGCTCAGCTGTAAAAGGGGGGAAACTAGACCTAGTTTATAGAACTGGTGTTAGACTTAAATGAGATAATGGGTGTACTTTGCATCCAAGACACATTGGTGCTAGTCTTCTTCTACCGCAACTATCAGGCACTGTGTTCAGTCTAAAACACCATTGCAGGGAGCACACTGGAAGCCCTCATCTCGTTTGTCATCACTGGGTAAAGCCTCTTGCCTCTTAGTCGGTAAAATCCATGAAGGCCAGGATTTTCTTCTTTCTAATACACAGACGCATCCTCTGAACCTGCATGTGCCTCAGCATCTAGTAAGCACTTAATAAATAATTGTTGAATGAATAAATTCTCTTTTACTCCTTAAAATAACTCTGGATCAACTAATATTTTTACCATTTTACAGTGAGGAGGCTGAATAATGAGATAAACTGTCTATACAATCAGGTGATAAGGCCCTTCCAATTCCACAATGCTATCTATAGTTGTTATATTTTCCAATAGTTCATCATTATATCATTCTTCCTAAATAATTGCTACTTACTCACATTTATTTATTGGTTATTGCTTAAATAATAGCAAGAGTCTCAAACTATAAAATCTACTCCTATCTTTAAAGAAAATAAAATATTTGAACCATAAAAAAAATCATTTGTTTATAAGAAAACTTTATTCTCACATCTACACACGAACTATCTAATGAGGTTATTCTTTTTTTTTTTTTTCTTTTTTTTTTTAATGAGGTTATTCTTAAGAAACTCTTCCGGGCTTCCCTGGTGGCGCAGTGGTTGAGAATCTGCCTGCTAATGCAGGGGACGCGGGTTCGAGCCCTGGTCTGGGAAGATCCCACATGCCATGGAGCAACTGGGCCTGTGAGCCACAATTACCGAGCCTGCGCGTCTGGAGCCTGTTCGTCTGGAGCCTGTTCTCCGCAACAAGAGAGGCCGCGATAGTGTAAGGCCCGCGCACCGCGATGAGGAGTGGCCCCCGCTTGCCGCAACTAGAGAAAGCCCTCGCACAGAAACGAAGACCCAACACAGCCATAAATAAATAAATAAATAAATAAATAAATAAATAAATAAATAACTGATTGAAGGACTTAAAAAAAAAAAAGAAACTCTTCCAAGTAGTTTTCCCAACCTAAACTTCCATATACTTTTCCCCAAATAAGAAGCGAAATAAACAATCAGTCAAGAGTGATATTAAAAACATGGGGGCAATCCTGTCCCTAAAACATTTCTTCACCAAAATTTGGATTCTTTCACTTTAAGAGCAGCAAGATCATCTTTTTTACTATCTTTCAGAAGATAACTGTAGCTTCCCTAGTCTGGGGCCCTAAATGAGAAAGACCTCGGTTAGATGCAGCCAATGTCACAGGGTCTCCTGGCTCTGAATCAGTATTTTCACACACTCCCAATCATAAATGCCCCAGAGACCTCCTATCCCCAAAACTGACACTGCTGTATCTCAAGTTCAGGTTTACAGAATGATGGCCTCCTCCAAGGCCTTCCTTAGAAAACGTATTCCCAAATTTGCCATCTCACCTCATGCTTCCTTCTCCAAAAGCAGCCTACTCTTTACCACTCATAAGTCTTCTCCTCTAAAGGGCTCAACGTACATTGGGGCACTCAGCAGATATTACACTCTACTCCATCAAAAGGATCTCATAAATTTGTTTTAATTTAGTAATTAACATTCCTCTAGACTCGCAGAAGTGTTGAGGGCAAAGTCATAACGCTTTTAATGGCAAAATCAAACTGTAAGCCCAGGTCAGACTTCACATCTAATGCTGTTGCTGGCAGACCCAGTGATTTTGAGACCGAGCAAGATGATTTTATCATTAAGGCATCACCACTGCTGTGCAGGGAATTTCTCTTTCATTACACCTCAGCTCCCTCCCACCTCAAAACGCTGCGTAGAGTTCTAACGTACTCTGAAACCACAGTAACTTATGACAGAGCAGCCATTATGATGACCTGTAAGTCATCAAGATACATATCAACCACTGGCTATGTTATTAATACTTGAAGTATCAAATTTGCTAAGGAAGCAAAAAGGAGCTTCGTTCTTCCTCAAGGGGAATCAGAAACCAGTATGTTCAAGAGAGGATTTCCATAGGAAAACCGCCCCTGCCTCAGACAGCACCTACCATCAACATGTTTATGGGCAAACACAGTATCAGAAAAACATGCTGTGAGTCTTAGAAACAGCATATGCCACATTTCATACGGGCTGCTATGGTGCTAGGCATTGTTTTTTGGTTTTGTTTTTTTTACTGCATTTCAGAGAAATAACCGTAAAATGAAGGTCTATAACCAGCATATAACACAATAAACAACAGCATCAACTTCTGCACCCTTTTTGTGAATGGTTTCCCTATGCTTTAATTGAAAATGTAAGTTTTAATATGCTTTGTGTTTTCTCTCAAAATAGTTTGGGACCAATTCTATTCTAAGACTTCTGTATTTACCATCTCCATCCAAGGTCCAAAGATTACAGAATTTACAAATGAAGGACACCCCCTACACACACACACACACACACACACACACACACACACACACACACACACACGTCAGTCATAGAGGAGCTATGACAACAAAATTCCTGAATGACAGAAAGAAACACAGAGGACAGTGGCTTGAAACAGCAATGGTGGTCACCACAAGCTTTGTCCTAGAGTTCAGCTCAGGTCTTTCTGAAAGCCTGGACCAAAAATTCACAAAAACAAGAAGCAGTAACACAGTTCACATAACTTTCCTGAGCTTAAATGTATAATAGATCCGGGTAACTGTCCAATCTAGGTTGTATCTTCAGGGAATCTCAAACTCTCATAAAAAACCAAGGTTTCTGGCTCAAGGAAAGGCTTAAAGTTAGAGATGAGCATTGTTAAATCACTGGTTCCTATTCACATTTCAACCAACGCTTCACTACTTGTCTCAGTCACCAGCGACTCTAGTCTGTCTTGAGAAAGCTCACACGCCTCCCTGGACTCAGCCATCTCCTTCTCACCGACAGGTCAGGTCCAATACAACCAAAGCTTAATTCACTTTAAAAGATATGTGAACTATTATTCAAGGACAGTAGCTGTCTGTTTACAGAAGCTTCATCCACATCAAGGCAGCTGAGTTTGTGAGCTTGATTTTTGTATTCTTCTTTCATTCTGTCAAAATTCAAGCTTACAGATATTTCTGCTTTCAGTCTATTCTTTAATAAATGTCCCGCTCAGTGTAAGACAGGACTCAGAGTTTCAATGACATAACTGTATATTTTCCCAAGAAAATTGTTTATGTACCTTTCCATAAATGTTTTAACTTTTTCACCTAGAATATAAAATCCTTGAAGAAAATGTCTGTCTTCTATAGTTTAGCAAGATACATGCTCAACACAATTTCCAAATCACCTTTAGTACCAATTTTAACCATGAAGAACACTGAAAATTCTACTGTAAATTATCAAATATATGGTAGCAAATATATAAATGAAATTCTTCTGTCATTTAGTACAAAGAAGAGAGATACAAATATAGGATAATTTCTCAAATGAGTTTCAACTACTTAATGTGCTACTTTAAAGCATATTCACAAACAACAGAAATAATCAATCTGAAGAACTGGATTCATCTCTATACACAGGGGACATTTTTATACAGTTTCTCGAAGAATTAGCCACACACAAGCACAATAGGTACCATAAAGATTAAAAGAAAGTAACTGCATTAAAAATACTTGTTTATTAAAAGGAACGGTTCCTATTTTATATGTATACACATCTATTTTTATAGAAAAGAACACATCTATTTTTATTCTAATTTCCATGACTCACTCCCCACCCATTCACCGATGAGATAGATAACAGTTGATCCTATTTTTCACCTTTTAATTTATTCTACCTGGAGAAATAAAATTCATCACTGTCCCATGTTATTTTCCCTCCCCTTTGGACATTTATCCACTAAATAAACATCTACTACCCACTGCTGTTAAGCAGTGTGCTGGGTCCTGGGGCTCCATCCCAGTCTCCTCCGCTGGTTTCCCCTATTTGCCCCAATTTCTAAGCGCTGAAGTGTCCCAGGACTCAGCCCTGTCTCATCCTCAAGTCAGTCTACACATGCTCACTTGGTGGTCTCAGCTAGTCTCCTGGTCTAATTAGCATCTATCCTATGCTGACCACCCCCATATTTATATATACTGCAGACCTCTTTCCTGGGCTCCAGTTTCACATATGGACTCACCAACTCATCCTCTGCCAATAGATGTTTTACAGATCTCGAACGTTTAACAGGCCCAACTAACTCCAGATCTTCTCCACCAAACCTCCTTTCAAAGGATGAACTTGATGACAACTTCGTCCTTCTAGTTAGTTAGGCTGAAATCCTTGAAATCATCCTGACACCTCTTTCTGTCATACCCCACAGCCAAGCTATCAACAAACCTCTCTTGGAAGGCTGGCCAAGGAGACACTTTGACGTAAGCTTCTGCCCAATCCTGACGCCTCTGCCTCCCTCCCACTATGTTGTTCCCAAGGGCACATGCTTACAAGTATTCTACACACTAAACCCTATCTGAGTCTACTTCCCAAATGATCCAAATGCTTCAAGTCTTCACTACAAACATCCATTACAATATTGTGCATACAACAGCTTATCCCTACTAGAAATAAAACAAAGGATGATTTTAGCTGATCTATGTGTAGAATCTTATAGTTATAGATTCAGAGATTAAGGATATTTCTTGTCTTCTTTACAAGGACACTGAATGCCTCATGCTGCCTTACTACTCTTTTTGTTTATCCTCCATGCAGCAATGAAAGGCTTTAAATAAATCTTATCCATTCAAGTCCAACTGGTATTTTTTCTTTCTCTTCCCTGAGGAGCATCTTTTTTCTACACTACCACTTCTCTATTACTTCAGTTATTCACTGCATTTAGTTGTTTATCTTATTTTTTTCAGAAGTATTCCTTCATAACAAGGAGGTGCTAAAAACCTCATTTCACAAGTAGGTATGAAAAAGAAATATCTGGAACACCTTTCCTAAAAAGAAATCCAAAGGTAGCTAATTTAGTACATAAGCCTTTAGGAAAGCATTAGAAGAAAGTAAGACAAAGTCAAATATTAACAATTTACTGAACATAAATTCTCATTACACAAAATAGTATCTCTCCTTATAACTTCAAAATATTAATAGGGCAACACAGCGAAATATCAAGGGTCAGATGCAGCTAGACTACAAAATGTTATGTTTTTATTTTAGAAGTATGATTTTTATTATTGCTGAAACGAGAATTTTAGAAAAAAAACTACCATCAGTTTCTTAACATGTAATTTATTTGTAAAAGTCAACCAAAACAATCTGAATTCAATCATCAGCTCAGGAAGCAGATTCCATGACATTTTTTTCCCCTAAATGCTAAATGACACAGGCAGCGATAAAATATGCAGAGAAAGAACCATGTCACAGAAGATGTGACAATTTTGATAAATGATGATAAACTGTGATGTAGAACAGCCGTTTGTAAGCTGCTGTTTTCAAAAACATGTATTTTAATGATGATTTTTGCCAAATATCATTTTAGAGAGATAGTCTGTAATAAAACCATTGACAAACAAAATTGGTACCTTATTATAAATTAGAACAGAAATGTATTTAAGTTTTCAGCAAACTTGTAATTTTGCTTTAAATGAGAATGCATTTTAGATCCAGTCAGTTCCTTACAATGTTAAACACAGTCATCATCTGACCCAGAAATCCCACTCCGAGGTATAAAACAGAAATTAAAACATACTTTCACACAAACCCTTGAACATGAATGTTCATACATGCAACATTATTCATAAAAGACAAGAAGTGCAAACAACCCAAATGTCCATCAAGTGACATATAATATCAATAGAACAGAATATTATTCAGCAATAAGAAGGAATAAAGTACTGATACATGCTACAATACGGATGAACCTTGAAAATATTATATTAAGGAAGCCAGTCACAGGAGGCTACATATCATTATGTTTATATGAAATATAAATTCTATTGATATGCAATGCCCAGAATAGGCAAATCCATAGAAATAAGATGTAGATAAGTGGTTGCCTAGGGTTGAGAGTGTAGAGGGAATGGAGAATAATTGCTAATGGATATAGGGTTGCTTTCTGGGGTAATGAAATGTTCTAGAATTGTGCACCGTGATGGCTGCACAACTCTCTGACTATACACAACCTCTGAATTGTACACTTTAAGTGGGTGAACTGTATGTGAACTACATCTCAAAAAAGCTATTTAAAATGCCAGTTAAAAAGGCCAGTCATGGGCGTTCCTGGTGGCGCAGTGGTATAGAATCCACTTGCCAATGCAGGGGACACGGGTTCGAGCCCTGGTCCAGGAAGATCTCACATGCTGCGGAGCAACTAAGCCCACGAGCCACAACTACTGAGCCCAAGTGCCACAACTACTGAAGCCCGCGCGCCTAGAGCCCACGCACCGCAATGAAGAGTAGTCCCCGCTCGCCGCAACTAGAGAAAGCCCACGCACAGCAACAAAGACCCAACGCAGCCAAAAATAAATAAATAAATAAATTTACTTTTTAACAAAAGGGCCGGTCATGTTGTAGGTGTTTATAACTTGTATAGACTTTTCAAAGTCTAAATCCCTAATTATCAAAATATGTTTCTTACTGTCCACAAACCTCATTTCATTTCCTTACATAAAACCACCTGCCTATTCCACTATAAATACTACACGTAGTGAAAGAAAGTGCTTCTAAAATTAAATCATGTTTTCAAAACAGATTTCTCCTTAATATATTTAATTTTAATGATTCGCATGTGCATTATCCACACTTTCCATTAACTATGGTTAAATTTTCAATCTCAGATAAGTATCCCCCAATACAAAAGCACAGTAACAGGCCATTCCTCTCCCAACACAAGCTGTGTGGACTAAACTTTTAACGTATTAGCTTGAATTTTAAAAAGCAAAATTAAGGAGGCAGATCTGTAAGAAAAGCAAGCATATGAAGTCTCAGAATTTTAGAATGGAAAATATTTTCAAGATTGATCCTCTTCAGGACTACCGAAACTTTAGTATCTAAGAACTAACCCCAGGAATTTTGTGATATTCTCATATCACCTTACTTTTTAAATTTTTATTGGAGTATAGTTGATTTACAATGCTGTGTTACTTTCTGCTATACATACCTTACTATTTTGCCTTATTATTTATATTTACATTAAGTTGATTCCTTTCCTTTTTTTTTTTTTTTTTAAACTTAGCAATGTATGACACAACATCAGTGACCTTAGGGGTTTGGTAAGCTATCTGTACTAGTCTAACAAACATTACAATAAATAAAATTTTAAATGGTGATGTGTCTATCACTTAAAAACATCTTGCACATGATCAGTACTACATCTACCACACTTTGGGAAACACTGATCTAGTTTTAGCTTCTAATTTTATGGGTGAGAAAGTTGAACTTCCTGGTGACTCTCAAAAGTCTGTGCACATCAGAACCTCCTGGAGGGTTTGTGTTAAAATAGAGAGTGCCGGGCTCTTCCCCAAGAGCGTAGGTCTGGGGTAAGGTCTGAGAATTTACGTTTCTAACAAATATCTAAGTGGTACTAATGCTGCTGGCCCAGGGACCGCCCTTCAAAAACCACTGACCAAAACCTACTAACCCCAAATTAGTCAGACCAGAATTTAAACTAGAACCCAATCTTCTCTTAGATGCTCTTATAATTATATGCTCTATCAAACATGTTTAATGTTGCTGAATTTTATTCACCTTTCACTTAATTTTACTCTTTTCAATAAAGGTGATTATTAAATGCTAAAGATCAGGTTTATACATTTTTAAGACTTCAGAGTTGTTATAAAATAGTGATTAATAAAAATTTAAGGAAAAGAACATTACAATCACCTTTGAGGACCCTGAATCCCTTTTCTTGGTCACATACCCTCCGTTAGTCCTTTGAGATAAACATTATCTTCAAGTTTGTGTCTTATCATCCACTTGCTTTTCTTGTTAGTTTTCTCATAGCTGTATCTCTAAATAACATATTGTTTAGGGTGTATGTTCTGAGCTTTATACTATATCTTTTTATGCTATTTGCTTTTTTATTCAATATGATGTTTTTGAGATGTAGCCCTCGGTTTTTATCAGTAATTCATTGCTTTCATGGCGGGACACTATTTCATCTACAAGAAAACAGCACTAAAATTGTTGACTTTTTTTTTCATTTTGAAAAAATCAGAGGTAAAAAAGAAGTTGCAAAAATAGTACACAGAAGTCCTATGTATGCTTCATCCAGTTTCCTCCAATGGTTACATCTTACCTAACTATATTACAGTATCAAAACCAGCAAACTGGTTTTGGGACAATGCTTGTGTATAGTTTCATGCCATTTTATTATACATGCAACTCTCAATTTTTAAGTTCTTTTTTTTTTTCTCGCGGGCCGCCCAGGCCGCGAGACCAAGGGCCGCGGGGGCCGGGCCGGCGCGCCGCCCCCGCCCCGCCTCAGGCCGCCCGCGCTTGGGCCGCCGCCCGGCGACGCGAGGCCAGTCCCACCCCGCCCCCACCCCCGCCGCCGGCCCGGGGGCCGCTCACCTTCCGCGTTGCCCCAGACCACCATGCCCGGGCACAGCCGCCTCCTCCGGCCTCGCTGGCCCCGCCGCCGCCACACGGTGCCCTCGCCTGGGGCGGGGAGAAGGGCCGGGGAAGGAGTCGCACCGCCGCGCCGCGGTCCACGCTCGCCCCACACTCGCAGCGGCCACCCTGAGCGCGCCCAATGGCTGCTCTGTCCCTCCCCCTCCGACGGGCGCGCGCGCCGCGGCTCCGCCCCACCCCTCCCCCTGCGGGGGCCGGCGCGCTCCCAGGCTCCTCCCCGCCCTTCCCCACCCGCGGCGGTTCCGGCCCCGGCTCGCACTCCGCCCCGCGCTGCGCAAGTGCCTGCCTCGCGCCTAGCCTCGGGCGACCCTGAACCACCGGCGCGGCGCCCCTCCCAGGCCCGCCCGCGGAGGTCAGCCCCTCCGCTGCACGTGACCGTCTCGCTCGCGGGGGCGGAGAGGAGCGCGGCGCCGGCCCGCCTTCCGCATCCCGAGACCTGCGCGCCTCCCGCTGCGCCTCCCGCTGGGGTTGATGCGCTGTTCTCCTCTCTGCGAGTCCCCGCCCCGCGCTGCACTCCCCAGTCCGGGAGGACACTAGTTCAGGGACTGACCATGCTTAATCAAGATCATTCTAGTGATATTAATGAATATCTGAGTTACTTCCTTTATTCCCCCCCCACCCCCCGCCAATTAAAGACAATGCTCCTACCTATTAGAAAAATGAAAATCCAAACACTGACAGCCCCAAATACTTGCAAGAATGTGAAGTAATAGGAACGCTCGTTCATTGCTGGTGGGAATGCAAAATAGTACAGCCATTCTGGAAGAGAGTTTGGCAGTGTCTTACAAAACTAAACATACTCTTACTATACGATCCAGCAATCGGACTCCTTGGTATTTACACAAAGGAGTTGAAAAATTATGTCCACATAAAAAACCTGGACACAGATGTTTCATAGCAGCTTTATTCATAATTGCCAAAACTTGGAAGCCACCAAGATGCCCTTCGGTAGATGAATGGGTAAACAAACTGGTGCATCCAGATAATGGAATATTATTCAGCACTAAAAAGAAATAAGCCATCAACCCATGAAAAGATATGCAAGAACTTTAAATGCTTATTACTAAGTGAAAGAAGCCAATCTGAAAGGCTACATACTCTTTGATTCCAACTAAGTGATACCATAATGGTGGATAATGTCATTAGTCAAAACCCATAGAACATACAACACCAAGCGTGAATCCTAATGTAAACTATGGACTTTGGGTGCTAATGAAGTGTAAATGTAGATTCATCAGTTGTAACAAATATACTTCTCTGCTGAGTAGTTGATAATGGTGGAGGCTATACATATGTGGGAACAGGGGGTACATGGGAAATCCCTGTACCTTTCACTCAATGGTGTTGTGAACATAAAACTGCTCTAAAAAAATAAAGTCTACAAACTTTAAGCTATAAGATGAATAAGTTCTGAGGTTCTAATGTATAGCATGGTGACTAGTTGATAACACTGCAATGTATAACTATAATTTGCTAAGAGAACTTAAAAGTTGACCCCCAAAACATACACATATATATTTATATATTCCTCTTTACCATAAATGTACGGCTGTGCTCCTGGCTTCTCTAATCTCTTCCAATCATCTATTTTTATTTCTGCTCAGTACCATGCTGTCTTAATTGGTAGAGTTTTATAATAGCGAGTCTTAATATCTAGTAGGTCAAAAATCCCCAATTCACTCTTCCATTTGCTGTTAAGAATCAGCTCGCATGTTCTATGTGGGGGAGGGAGGTGAAGGAAATTCATTTTAGTTTCCTAAAATCTCTAAAACAATTTGGGGAGAATCACATCTTCTGTAGATTGAAATTTTCTATTGAAATAAGATTTATTTCTCCATTCCTTTAGTTTTTCTTAGGTGTCTTTGTTCTATAATTTTCTCCATATAGTTGTTGCCTATTCTTGCTAGAGTTATTCCTAGGTACTTTATAATTGTGATAATATTATAAGTGGTATCTCATTGCCTTTTCTAAATAGTTGTAGCAGAGTACAGAAATGCAATTGATTTTGTATATTGATTTTGTTTGCAGTATACTTGCTAACCACTTTTATTCATTCGAATACCTCATCTGTGGATTCTTTTGGTTTTTCTACAGGGACAAGATATCCTCAATGACTAGTGATAGCAGTTTCTTCTTCTCCAATGCTAAGAATTCTTCTTTTTCTTCCTGTGTAAGACTTCCTATATAATGCTGCAAAGAAGGATTATCTTATCTTGTTGGTGAAAGGTGTCTTATCTTGTTCCCAATATTAAAAAAGAATGTTTTCAATGTTTCACCATTAAATATCACATCTGCTGAATATTTATACCTTCTAATGATAGTCTGTTCATTTTGTATCATGAATAGATACTGAATGTTATGGAATGCATTTTCTACATCTCCTGAGATTAAATTTTTTTTAGATCAAGAATTCAGTGGGGGACAGATGGATTGAGAGTTTGGGGTTAGCAGACGCAAACTATTACATATAGGATGGATAAACAACAAGGTCCTACTATACAGCACAGGGAACTAAATTCAATATCCTGTGATAAACCATAATGGAAAAGTATGAGAAAGAATGCATATATACGGAACTGAGTCTCTTTGCTGTACAGCAGAAATTAACATTGTAAATCAACTGTACTTCAATAAAAAACTTACTCTGCATCCATAATGTGTCACACTGTTCTAGACAGTAGAGGTAAAGCAGTGACCAAACAGATGAAAACACTTGCCCTCAGGGAGTTCACCTTGTATTAAAGGAGAACAAACACAATGAATAAATAAAATGCATAGTTTGTTACATATTGATCAACACAAAAGACAAAAATGAAGTAGAGAGGGGAACAGGTAGTGTGGGGAAGGAGGTCTGCAACTTCAAATGCAGTGGTAGGAATGGGTGTCATTGACAAAATGACATCTGGCAAGAGCCTGCAAGCAGAAACAAGAGCATAGCTTGTATGCAGTAAGCACTGCAAGGCAATATGAAGTTCTGTTACAAATTCTGTGAAGGAAAAGTGAATTTCTGAGTAGGTTCACTGGAAAAGATAAATGTTAACATACTATTTTAGTTGCTAATTCCCTATCACAAGCAATGAAGCTTAAAAATCTTACATCAACTATTAAGTAAATTAAAAAAACCGCTGAAACCATTATAACCACCAGTAGTACCAAAGTAGCATTCTTATTAAAAGTATGAAAATAACCATTTCAATATAGAATACAGAAAGATAACAAAAATCACTCTGTTGTTCAAAGTAAATTATTATAAAATTTCAACTTGGGTCACAGAAGCCTATCAAAAAAATAAGTATGGGAAAAGCATAAATGGAAAAAAGACATATTCACAGGTACAAGACCTAAAACTCATTGTAAGTACTCCCCATAAGTTATCTGACCCAATCCAGGGCTAACACTCTAAAGAAACATGAAAACAAACAGACAATCACTCAGAGACCAGATGACAGAAAGAGGAAAGGAATCGTTTCAAAGATGTGTTACAGAAAGTTCAAGTACAAAATTTTCAAATTAATATTGAGAATGCAAAAGGAAAAAAGACCCAGCAAGTCTAACTAGCAATGAAATAAATAAGCAAAGACAAAAAGAGAAGTACATCTAAACACACAAAGACTGACCAAAAGAGAATAAGGAAACTCCTAAACCAAAAGGTCACAGAGGTGTCCTATCCAACATTAGCTCATGGGATGATGATAGGTGTTTATGCGGGGGGGGGGAATAGGTCAAAGTTAATCTATTAGATTCTTTATGCAGTACATCTCAGAATCTTTCAAAATGCCACTGTGAATTATGAATCACTAACCTACTTTGGGGGTAGGGTATGGGGGGCACAGAGTAAGTACGCATGAGAATGTAGTCTTTCCCATGCCAGCTCACCACGGAACCCTTTATTTTGGCCAAAAACAAAAGTCTGTGAGAAAAATGTTGTCCTAAAGGATGGTAAGACAGATGAAATTCATAAATCGCTTTGTAGAGTTAAAGGAATGCTAAAAAAAAAATTTAAGGACTTTCCGGTTGTTGTTTTTTTCTTTTAGTATTGGTAGAAAGCCAGCCAAGAATCAGTTGGACTTACAAACATGAGTACATGGATGAATAAAAGATAGAAAAGAGAATAAATCAAAATTCTGATATATTTTACTGAAGAGGATATTTGGATACAAATGTTGTTATGAAGCAGTCCAACTATGCTAAAGTAAAGAAAGAAAAATGCAAGGGTTGTACTCGTCCTAACTGACAAAAGTGAAATAAATCACCAGGATGGAATGGTATCCAACCAGAGTTCTGGATGCTCTTGAGGACGACTATGAATTTGTAGGCAAAGTTAGATAGAATCATCCAAATAGCCCCAAATTTGGCTCCTACAAAGGCTCTGGAGAAGACCCAATAAAATAAGATTCATTGTGGATTTGTTGGAAGTATAGGGTAGGTTGATGGAATTTTTAATTAAGAATAGACTCAGACACTGAAGTAAAAATAACCTAATGGAAGAAACACCGTAAAGTGATAGAATCTATAGATATCTGTATTAATTCTATATCTATAGGTAGATTCTGTATCTATAAAGAGAAATAGATATAAAACACCTGAAATTTTTTGAAGTGGTAAATAAACTGAGGCAGGAAATAATGTTTATTTAGACTTTCGACACATCTTAGACAACATTCTTCAACAAAGGCTTAAAATATTAAATCACTATCAAAAGAAATATTCTGCCCCAGATAGGAAAGTGGCTTGGTGGCAGAAAACAAAAGGAAGAAATAAGCAAAATTTCAAATACAGTTTATCTCGGGATATTAGTGAAAACTAGTCTCATTTGTATAATATTGAAAAATGGAGCACACGGCAAATGTTCAGGTTTAGAAATGAGCAGTGAAATGCCAAGCGCCAGAGATAACCGATGGAGAGTTATTTATTTATTTAGTACAGTCCTGGCAATGACAAGGGTCATAGCCAGTATGATCCACGACATTCAAGGAAGCTCTCCACGTGCCAAACACCACCTGAGTCACTGTATGTGCATCACTTTGTTTAGTCTTCACAACTTCCTACAGAAGTAATTGCCATTTTATTCCATGAGTTTACAAGCTAGACAGTAAAGGCTCAGAGAGGAAAGTAACTTCCCCAAAGATCACTAAGGTAAGTAGGTGGCAGTAATAGTAGCTACTAAGTGATAGAGCTAAAATTTGAAACCTGGCAACTGACCCCAGAATCCTCACCTACTTTGGGGGTAGGGTATGGGGGGCACAGAGTAAGGATGCATAAGAATGTAGTCTTTCCCATGCCAGCTGACCACGGAACCCTTTATTTTGGCCAAAAACAAAGCACTGCGAGAAAAATGCTGTCCTAAAGGGTGGTAAGTCAGATGAAATTCATAAATCACTTTGAAAGGTTAAAGGAATGCTAAAAAAAAAAAAAAAAAAAAATTAACTACTGCACCAATGGTTCTCAAACTTGAGCATGCATCAGAATCACCTGGAAGGTGTGTCAAAGACAGACTGCTGGGCCCCATCCCCTCGAGTTTCTGACTAAGCAGATTTTGTGGGTTCCGAATTTCTATTTCTAACAAACTGATGTTTCTGCTCAAGGGCCCACACTTGGAGAAATATGGTCCTAAGCCACAGGTGGTGAAACAAAGAAAGCAAGAGATCACGATAAGAATGGTCTCGGGAAAAGGAGAAAACCTAGGTGAAGAAAGCTGGCGTGGAATTAAGGAAAGGAGGGATGAATCATCCAGTAAATGGGGTCAAGCTAAAATCACATGGAAATTTTCCTGGGCCTTTTGCTCCCTGGGTGGGCAAAGAGTCTTCCTGGGACCTCAAACAGCCTAAAACTATTCAACCCAGCTTCGGGCACAGTATAAATTTAATGGCAAAAGGACGTCCCCACGTTCAGGATCTCTGTACTCTGGCTACCACCACAAACCTTACCCACTGACAATGCCTAGAACTCCTTTAACAGGAAACAAAACGTTTTACTTTGTAGCAAGAAATAGAAGCTTGAGAAGGAAATAAGTCCTAAAAAGTGAATATATATCGCTGTCTACAGATCTCATTCAAAATGTAAATGACTGCTTATAGATTAACCATAGGTCTAATATAACATGGCATGTCTAATATTCTTAAAATTACAAAAATTCAGTGTTATTACTTTGGAGAGGAAGCATGATGCTACATGAAAGGCATCAAATTTGGTGTTAGAAATCCTATATTTGGGGATAAATGACTTCTGACAAGTCTTTTTTTGTTTCTTTGTTTATATTTTATTTTTGGCTGCGTTGGGTCATCGTTGCTGCACGTGGGCTTTCTCTAGTTGCGGCGGGCGGGGGCTACTCCTCGTTGCGGTGCACGGGCTTCTCATTGCAGTGGCTTCTCTTGTTGCAGAGCACAGGCTCTAGGCACGTGGGCTCAGTAGTTGTGGCTCGCGGGCTCTAGAGCGCAGGCTCAGTAGTTGTGGCGCATGGGCTCAGTGGCTCCGCGGCATGTGGGATCTTCCCGGACCAGGGCTCGAACCCGTGTCTCCTGCATTGGCAGGCGATTCCTAACCACTATACCACCAGGGAAGTCCAGACATTTTCTTCATACGTAAAAAAGGAGCAGTAGGGACTTCCCTGGTGGCACAGTGGTTAGGAATCGCCTGCCAATGCAGGAGACACGGGTTCGAGCCCTGGTCCGGGAAGATCCCACATGCCGCGGAGCCACTGAGCCCATGCGCCACAACTACTGAGCCTGTGTGCCACAACCACGGAAGCCCGCGCGCCTAGAGCCCGTGCTCCGCAACAAGAGAAGCCAGCGCAATGAGAAGCCCGCGCACCACAAGAAGAGTAGCCCCCAGCCGCCTCAACTAGAGAAAGCCCACGCGCAGCAACGACCCAACGCAGCCAAAAATAAATAAATATAAAATTAATTTATTTTTTTAAAAAAAGGAGCAGTAATTCCCCACAGAGATGTGAGGATCAAAAGGGATCATATTTGTGAAAGCATTTGGTCAATTATAACTCACTTTTTCAATTATAAGGTGTTAGTTAGGACTACTTCGGGGAGTAACACGTTTTATACAAGCTGTTACTAGATGTGCACTGTATTCAAGTTCAGGGTGCATATTAACGTCCAGTGTCATTTATACACAAGAGATGCCTTCTAGGCTCAAGAGACAAAAGTTACAAGTGATAATCAGGCATTCATGACGCTGGGATTTGATAACGTTTCTCCCAGTCTAAACGCAGTGGGAAAAATCCAGAACTGAAAGTGGACACAAACTACTTAGTATTTTAGGAAAGCAGGAGAGACACAACAGGATTGGGGAGAAGTATCAAGTCTATCAGAAGCTCTCAGGGACGCCTGGTGTCTACCTACAGAGGCTGCAAACAGCATACTCTTAGGACAAAACCCTAAGGCAGTGGGTGGTTTTTTGTTTGGTTTTTTGTTGCCTGAGAGTGAGCTACTGTCCCGCTATCTCACTCTAAAACCTATAAAAAGAGAAGGGCTGTGTTCCTCCAGCTGTGGCACCTCAGGGTAGGGTCCTCTACCTAAGGCTCTGAAAAAGTAAGGAGGGCACAGTGCTACCTCATAGTACAAAAAGGTACATGAAAGACCTATGTTCTCCTTCCTCTGCTGCTGGCAGGCACTAAGATGAGGAAGAGATGCTAAGAAGGCCATGGCATGGTGATGGAGGAGTCCAGTCTGGCTGCGGCACCTTCACGCCCTTAGGAAAACTGTCGGCAAGCTTTCATTAGAGTAGGTTCAGGCCACAACGTGAATATTCATCTTTCATCTGTTTAAACAAGGCACTAAATAGTAGGTGTCACTGGTCACTTCCTATTGAACAGAGCCTACAAGATTTTAGGTAAGCATCAAGACACTGATGTTGGGTCAGGCGAAGATTTCCTAGCTATGACACCAAAAAGTATATTGATAAAAGAAAAAAATAAGCTGGGCTTCATTCAGATAAAAAATAATGCATTTCAAAAGACACCATTAAAAAAGTAAAGACGTGCCATGAACTAGGAAAAAATATTTGAAAATCATATATCCAATAAAGGACTTGTATCCAATAATAACAAGTGTTGGCAAGGATATGGAGAAACTGGAACCCTCATGCATTGCTGGTGGAATTGTCAAATTCGAAACTGCTACTTTGAAACACTGATTCATCATATGACCCAGGTAATTACCCCTGGGTAACCACCCAAGTGAAATTAAAACTACATGCACACATCAGCCAGAGCGGCGAAAACGCGGAAACAAACCAAATGTCCATTAATTGGTGGATGGATAAATAAAATGTAGTATATATCCATACTATAGAATATTCTTTGGCAATATGATACATGCTACTGCATAACCTCAAAAACATTACGCTAAATAAAAGAAGCTAGACACAAGAGACCACATACAGTATGATCCCATTTATATGAAATGTCTACAAAAGGCAAATCTATAGAGGTAAGAAGTAAATTATCGGTTGAATGGGTCTGGGGGTGGGAATGAGAGTGATTCCAAATAGGCACAAGGTTTCTTTTGGAGGGTGATGGAAATGTTCAAAAATTAGATTACATGATAGGTGCATACAACTCTATAAATTCACAGATTTTACTAAAAACCACTGAATTGCATATACTTCAAAAGAGTCAATTGTATGGCATGTGAATTATACATCAATAAAACTGTTTAAAAAATAAAGAAATTTAAAAGAGAAGTCAGGGACAGCCCTGACCCCAAACCTCACTATGAAATGTTAACATATTTACACAGAAATCTGCCACTTATCCTGATGTCGCCCTTCCAGAAACTTGACTCTTAGGATGACAAAGAACACGAACAAAGAGTAAGAGACCTCCAAACAGGGTCTAAGATAGCCGTGGCTCATTTATGCACTTTAGACTACAGGAGAAAATGGAAGTCCTCCCCTCGCCCCTACCCAGCCTGAGATGAAAACTTAATGACTCATAGGTACAAATGCAGGGCACCTAATTTTAAGCTCGATTATCTGGTTTTCCTCAGCAGCTACATTAACTAAGTGACAGTTAATACTGAGGATGGGATCAGAAGCAAACTCTCAAAGCACAGGCCTCTGGGTCTGGTCAGCCCCTTACAACTTCACACCACTGAGGGCAGGGCAGCAACGGTACCCTGGTGGCCAAAAATGGTTACGACATCTGTTATCTGAGGCTGGAAAGAGAATCAGTTTCTCAAAATGAGGTCATCAAAATGGCCATGGGTATGCACCCATTTATGATACAGGTTCTCTTGCCTCACTCAAACCAACTGAATCAGAACCTCCAACAATGATACCTAAGAATCTGCATTTTTAACAAGCCCCTTGATGATTCTTATGTTTTAAATTTTATTGTGCACAAGAGCCCTTTACTTAGAGAATATTAGCGATGGAAGGAACCTTGATGATCATCTAACCCAAAGTTCACATACTGTAGATGAAAACACTGGGGACCAACGATGTAACATGATTTTCAAAGATCAAATAGTTCTTTAAACTCTTTAAAAAAAAAAAACAAAACTATGTCTCTAGTCCTAAAAATTGTCAAGAATACTACTGACAAAAGAGAATATAAAATGTACCTTGGAAATATTTTCTTCAAAGATTGATGAAGATAACATGCTTAATCATTTAAAGGGATATGTTTCTGCTCTCAGGAAAATTCATCCAGAGCACCTCATTACCTGAAGCTGCCAACGAAATGAGTCATCATAACAGTTAAATTATTTTTTCCTTGTTGGTATGTTCAGTTTAATTATTGCCTTTTTTCCCCAAACCTACCTCCCTTGAGAAAATGCATAGGTTATTTGACCCAAAACACCAACATTCTTACAGATCACAAGCATTAAGTCATCATTTCCTCTGAAGCCACATCTCCAGGGCTGCAAGTCATATTTTTATATTAATGCAGCCTGAATTCTCCTGTGCGTGGGTCCTAAATCATGAGCTAGCAAGAGGGAGGAGATATGGGGATATATGTATATGTATAGCTGATTCACTTTGTTATAAAGCAGAAACTAACACCATTGTAAAGCAATTATACTCCAATAAAGATGTTAAAAAAAAAAAAAAGATTACATTCTATTGGAGGAAAACAGTCAATAAACAAATATACAAATTAACTAAAAAAAAAAAAAAAAGTGGGTCTGTTTCCAGGGGCCTATTTAGCCAGTGGGTTCATCACCCGAAACCTCAGGCTCCCTTTCATTATTCCTGCTTGATCCTGCCTTTTGATAATTTCCAGTAAAGCACTGTTGTCTTATTTTCTGCTTTAGACAAGCTTAAGGGAGAGTTTCTTAAGTCACTTGACCAAAATATATTTTGGAGCATGGAAAGAACATAGTTTCTTTGTTTTTGGGGGGGTTTTGTTTTCACAAAAGGATTACTTGGATTCAAAATCTTGTTCACTGACTTGTTAATCGTGATGTAGTGACATGACAAATTTCTCAGCCTGTTAGAGGCTTTAATTTCTTTTTCACAAAATGTAAAGAATAACACCTACCTTGCAAGGTTTTTTGCAAAGATTCTAAAAAACACGTAGTACGTAAAATAGATAATATATGCAACACGAACAGTGTCTATTGTATATATATAATTGTCAATGAAAAAGTGTTGCCTGCCATATCAGTAAACAAAGGATGTTGCAGCCATCAAGCCATCACATTATAGCCGCCCCAAGAGTGAACCCTGAGGAAACTCAGGATGGAAACAGGATGCCCACCATCTAGCAGTCAACTGCCACAGCCTCCCCTGATGGTGCACCCCGAGGGAACTCAGGATGAGAAAGCACAGGATACTGGCCCACATAGCTGAGGTGCATATCAAAGGAAGGATTTCAGTGAGCCCAGACTTTTGCATCTTCCCATACACAGAAAAACACTAAAAATTCATTAACTCGAGATGTCTGGTTTTCTTTAATTAACAGGAATCTTTCGATGTTCCGATTTACCTGGTCTTTGTTGCAAAAACTCCTATAGTTGATGGCGCCTCCCTCTCCTTTTTGGATCAGTCCCTCAGAGAGAGCTGAGAGGCTGTGTCCCAGGCTTAAGTCCTCAGTTTTGCCCACCAAATAAAACATATTTCTCAACTTTGAGGTTGTGCATTTTTTTCAGTCAACATCATATATATGTTAAATATACATATATAGAATATATATACACAAATATACATATATATTAGTGTAGGGGGTAAAAACATGGACTTTTCCTTGTTATTTAACCACTCTGAACCTCAGTTTCCATTTCAGCAAAATAGACATATTAACAGGTCCTAAATCACAGTGTTGTCAGAAGGGCTAAACACACATAAAGCATGTACCCACTGTCTGGCAAACAGTAGGAGCTCAACAAATGTTGTCCAATGGCAAGGCAGCCCTCAAGAGACCAGCGGTCAGTACGTGGTGGGTATTATGATTATTGTTCATTTCTTTCAGGGGCAATCTGGAAGCGCAGAGGCAGAGGTTTGGAGGAATTTTAGGGGTCCACACAATACACCCAGGGGGGAACAACACAGATCCCCTGAGTGGGGTTCAGGGAGCACCTCAGCAGCCCTGGCCCTTCCTGCTCTCTCAGTTGGGAGGGTCTCAATGCTGGACTTTGTATTTTCAAAAGATGGCCCGGGCCTTCTTCAGAGAAGAGGAGGTGACAGACAGCATGATGATGGCTGATGAAGGTGTGGGATGATGAGCGGAGAGTCAGCTTGTACCAGAAACATCAACACTCAACCAACGCCTGGCTCTACTTCCTCACCTGTTGATTGATGGCTAGGCTTTATCTAGTTTCAGGACGAGAGTAAAACACAAGGATTCGAAATAGAGTCACAGGTGTAGAAAACAAACTTATGGTTACCAGGGGGGGAAAGTGGGGAGGGGAGAGGGATAAGTTGGGAGATTGGGATTGACATATACACAACACTACCTATAAACTAGATTACTAATCAGGACCTACTGTATAGCACAGGGAACTCTACTCAGTACTCTGTAATGACCTGTATGGGAAAAGAGTCTAAAAAAGAGTGGATTATATGTATATGTATAACTGCTTCACTTTGCTGTACACCCGGAACTAACACAACATTGTAAATCAACTATACTCCAATAAAAATTTAAAAAAACACACGCAAGGATTCTCCAAAGATCTTATGTTTGGACCTGATTCCTAGATCTTCTTCTGGGAATTGGGGGTGGGAGGAGAGAGAGTAAAGGAAACAGTGGGGTGGGGCGGGGGGATGTGCATAGGGAAATGAGCGCTTCATGGCGGAAGCACTGAAGCACCACAAAAGGAGTTCCATCGATCCTGGAGAAATCCCCTCAAGTCCCCTCCAGGAAAACTTCAAAACTCAGGACTGTCGATTCAGCGCACCTGAAAAAAACAGAGCAGATGGACGTCAGGACCCTGTTGGGATCCTGCAGCTCCATGGCTGCGGCCCCAGCAGTTTTGAGGGCAAACAGCTTACTCCAGAGTATTGATCCAGCCACAGCAAGGTGCAATCTGCTTAAAAAAAAAAAAAGTCTGTTTGAGAAATAGACCCACAGACACAGAAAACAAAATTTCCGTTACCGAAGGGGAAAGGGTGAGGGGAGGGATAAATTAGGAGTGTGGGATTAACAGAGACACACAGATATATGATATACGTAAAATAGATGAACAACAGGGTCCTACTGTAGAGCACAGTATTACTGTGTTCAATATTACTCAATATCTTGCAATAAACGATAATGAAAAAGAATCTGGAAAACAACATATATATGTATGTATGTATACGTATGTATGTGTGTATGCATAACTGAATCACTTTGCTGTACACCTGAAACCACCAACAATGTAAATCAACCATTCTTCAGTTTAAAAAAATAATTTAAAAATAATTTTAAAGTCTGTGTATGTACAGCAACCCTACCCCGTCAAGCCGGGAAGACGAACAGCAGTTACGTGTAGACAGAGGCAACCCACCACATTGTCCCCAGCACGCAACTCCAGACATGGTCAGAAGCCTTTTACTGCCTGAGAGTTTTAGCACATGAGGGGGAAGCTTTTCAACTCAATTAGCATTCAGTGGTCCTGATGCTCAATCACAGGGATCAGCTGGGAAGTTACTAAAGCCATTACCAGGGGCTGGAGTCGCCAGCTGAGTTTGAAATGTCAGTGCCTTTCCCCTGACACCACCTCCCCTCTTCCCACTGTCCCTCCCAATCAGAGGTCCTGATAATTTGGTAACCTTTCACAACAGCAGGCAGTCATCCTTCAGTCTTGGGATCAGGGACTTTGAAATACCCAAGGAGTCAATTACAGCTTGGCTCTGTCCCTGGGAAAAGAAAGCAGCATCCGAGAGGTGGAAGGAATTGGGGTCCTGGGCAACGCGGGCAGGTGAGTTCCGAGGCGCCTTCTCCCAGATGCCGCCTGCATCCCACCAAAGCTTCCGAGGAGACCACAGCCTGTAGGGGTAGAAAGAAGAGCCTGGGAAGACCCAGCTCAAGGTTGCTATAAGCAAAAGAGAATATGAAGGGAGAATTGTCTCGAATTAGAGGAGGATTGCAGGAATGTAACCCTTTGTATTCTAAAGATCTGACAGTGAATTGGTAGGTAGGTAGGACCTTGGCTAGTTGTTAATCAATACTCATTGGCCCTTTCTCTTTGCTGCATCCAGATTCCCTTCGACAGCCCCCTTGCCTCTGGGTGGGGCCCTGGGACGAGCCCTGACCGGTGGACCATGCGCAGAAGCGGCTCTGTCCTCTCTGGGCAGAAGAGGCCAAGAGCGTGCGTGCCTTCTCCAAGCTCCCTTCTTCCAGCGCGGGGCTCTGAGGACCTGAGGAAGGTGACGCCACAATGTTGAAGGACCCTGAGTCCCTCACATCTGCAAAGAACAGAGTCTCCCACTCCAACCCTAGCCAGTAAATCGAGCAAGAAAGAAAACTTGAACCTGTATGGACGAAGAATGTCGCCTGCCCTATCAGTCAACAGAGTGTTGCAGCCATCAAGCCATCATCAGCCATGGCAGCCATCCCCGATGGTGCACCCGGAGGGGATTCAGGATGGAGAAAAGCAGGATGCTGGCTCTAGATAGTTCAAATGCACATCAAAGGAAGGATTCCAATGAGCCCAGACTCCTGCCTCTTCCCATACCTAGAAAAATGCTAAATTCGTTAACTTGAGATGTCTGGTTTTTCTTTAATTAACAGTAATCTTTTGATGTTCCGACTACCTGGTTGTTTTGGGGTTTAATGTTTTGTTTTGTTTTGTTTTTGCAAAACTCCTATATGTCCTGGTTCCTCCCTTCCCTCTTCAGTGCAATCTCTCAGAGCGATCTGACACTGCCTCCCGGGCTTAAGTCCTCAGCAAGTCCACCAAAAAAAAGATGATTCTCAACTTTTAGTTGTGCATTTTTTTCAGTCAACACCTGCTAAGCCACTGAGGTTTTAGGTTGTTTGTTAGTACAGCTACCATCAGTTATCCTGACTGACAAAATGACATAATCAGAATTACAAACAAAAATATCCATCATATATACATATATATATATATATATATATATATATATATTTATAAACAACAAAATAACTGAATTAACTGTCCAAAAAAGGGAGCTGGTTAAATAAAGGATGGTACACGATACAGCCGTTAAGACACGTCTTTAAAATGATGCTAATGACATAGGGATACGATAAAAAGTGAACTTATTGTTTTTTCTACTGCAGAGTAGTAACCAAAAAGTAATTGTAAAATAATTTAAGTACTTTGCTTAGAGTCTTTGAAGGGGATTTATGGATCACAGATTTTTTTTTTTAAATTCTCCCTTTCCCGTCTTACCACAGCACTTGCTCCCACACTTCCTTCTTCAAATATTCTTGCACAAAATCCCCGCCACTAGCCTACTTACCTCTAGCCTCCCCTTCCTTTTTTCCCCAATACTGTACCCCCAAAACTAAAGGACAGTCCACCATGCAGAAAAGGAAGAATAGGTGGAAGGAGGGTAAGCCTGCTAACAGTCATACATCAACGATGCTCACCCAGAACCTCTGGCAAAAGGAACTTCATTTTCCTACATCTTTCCAGAATCAGAATCTTGCTCACCTCTGGCCCAGGCTCAAAGGGAGCTCTTGTCGTCAGAGAAAAATTAAGGAGTTCTCCACTGCCTGTGAAAGTAACTGAGGATGCTTTCTGATACATTGCAGGCACGGAGAGAGAGCATGTTTAGCTTAGTCAAGGCCTCTTTCATGACATGGAAAGAAAAGAGGTCAAAGTTACATTAAAATGAAGAATCAAAGAGTTCTTTGATTTTTGAAAGAAATCATTAATTGCATGACTTTTGATCAGACTGCATGTCTTATCAAATCTGGAGCTCATCCTTGCACGTGGATGAATAATACAAGAGTCCCCACAAGATCCCTCTTCCTCTGCAGCCCCATGTTTTTCTCCCTTTGGCTGGTGACAGTGGTTTTTGTCCTCTACGTGAGTTGGATGGGTTGGGAATGTGTCACTTTGAAAAGAAGATGCCCTAACACCTGTCCATAAAAAAGGCAGAGTTCTGGTTACCTCAGCCCTCCCATCCATTCTGGGCACCCACTCAGGGCTCCAAAATGATCTTGTTGGCTGGACCTTCACAGTAGATAGGTGTGAATTAAATGACGAAGCTCTGGGCTGCGTCAGACAGAGGGGGCAAATCATAGTGTCTGATAGGACAGGTATTTTGCCTGTTTTTAAATTTCTACACAATGGGGGATCCTTTTCTAGGCTGACCCATCTGGAAGTTGCTTCCCCCCCCGCCCCCCCCAGGTATCAAATTCAGCCTCAACAGAACATGGGCCCTCAGAGATGCCACAAACATAGAGACCCCAGAATGAGAAAAAGGAGACCGCTGTAAACCTGGATCTCAAGGAGGACAGAAACAGGCATTTTGCAGACAGCATGAAAGGAAAGCACAGAAAATGACTCCACTTAAAACAGAATTTTGAGCTACAACAGCTCCGGGGACTTGAATTCTCTCCAGTTAGTAAATACATAGTTTGCACCATCTTACCACAGAATAATCTGAGATAAGACGAGAGACGGGGTACTAAAGATCGACAAAACCTAGATTTTGAGTGAGGAGGACTCTGAAATGGGCAAGAATAGAGACATTTGCACTCAATACAAAAAGCTGAGAGCTTTGTCCACCCTTGTGAGGAAGGTGAGTATTAAGAACCTCAGTAAAGGGGCTTCCCTGGTGGCGCAGTGGTTGAGAATCTGCCTGCCAATGCAGGGGACACGGGTTCGAGCCCTGGTCTGGGAAGATCCCACATGCCGCGGAGCAACTGGGCCCGTGAGCCACAACTACTGAGCCTGAGCGTCTGGAGCCTCTGCTCTGCAACAAGAGAGGCCGCGATAGTGAGAGGCCCGCGCACCGCGATGAAGAGTGGCCCCCACTCGCCGCAACTGGAGAAAGCCCTCGCACAGAAACGAAGACCCAACACAGCCAAAAATAAAAATAATAAATAAATAATAAATTAAAAAGTTTAAAACAAAACCAAAAACATAAAATCTGGAAAAAAGTTGAACACCTATATACCCACTGCAGACTTTACAATTAGTATTTTGGAAAAAAAAAAAAAAAAAAAAAAAAAAAAGAACCTCAGTAAAAATGACTTAGAGTCTTCAATTAATCCTTTTCTTAGTAAAATTGGAGGGAGATAAACAACCTTAGTAATCGTTACGGATAATATCCGGACTATGGGTGTGTCATTGGCAATGATATTAGAACCATTCCTGGAGTATTACAATGGGCTGGTCATTGTCAAGGGCACTTTCAAATATTGTGCTGCTCTGCCCGAGCGCACTGCAGTGTAGATGTGATGAGTCCCACTTCACAGAACATAAACTGAGACTCAGACAGGATATATGATGCTTTATAACACCAAATACAGAAAAACTTAAAGAAAAAAATGTCCCGTAGTCAAATCAGTACTGTTATTTTAATCACTTTTTCTGCACTTGTATTATTAAAATTTTAACAAAATGAAATACTCCATCTAGTATTTTGTACCCTGCTTGTACACTACATCTTCCCACCATTAAATATTCTTGGAGAAAATCATTTGTAATGAATGAACTGTTTTCCATCCTTTTTTTAAAAAAAATCTTTATTGGAGTATAATTGCTTTACAATGGTGTGTTAGTTTCTGCTTTATAACAAAGTGAATCAGCTATACATACACATATATCCCCATATCTCCTCCCTCTTGCGTCTCCCTCCCACCCTCCCTATCCCACCCCTCTAGGTGGTCACAAAGCACCGAGCTGATCTCCCTGTGCTACGCGGCTGCTTCCCACTAGCGACCTATTTTACATTTGGTAGTATATATAAGTCCATGCCACTCTCTCACTTCGTCCCAGCTTCCCCTTCCCCTTCCCCGTGTCCTCAAGTCCATTTTCTACGTCTGCGTCTTTATTTTCCATTCTTAAGTTGGGCCATCCGTTATTTAACCACCCCCTATTGTGGGATTTTTAGGTAGCTTCTACTATTTTTTCTATTACACTACTGGCTGAGATGAATATTCTTGAACATAAGTCTTGCACATAAATTTGACTTTCACCTTAGGATAAGATCCTAAAAGCAAAATTACTGGCTCCAAGTGTATGAACATTTTAAGGCTGTTGATACACAAATTGCCAAATTACCCTCCAGAGGCTTCGCACCAATTTCCATCCCCATCAGCAGCAACAGATGAAAACGGCCTTTTCCTTACATCCTTAGCGGCCAATTTTGTGCGTTCTTAAAACTTTCTACCGATTAGATGAGCAAAAAAGAAATAGATTTATAACTTGCATTTCTTTGTTAGGTAGTGAAGTTGAACATCTTTCCATATTTATTGGGGATAAGCTTGTGTTCTATGGTGAATGCCCTGTCGCATCTTCTGCCCGTGTATCTATCACTGTGTTGGGAGATGCTGGGATGCAGAACCTTCTTCGGTGCCTGGTGTGGTTCTGCTCCTGCTGACACAGAGTCCTCTCTCCGTGGAAGATGGCTGCTCCATAGCACTGAGAAAAGTCAGCACCCCTACAGCCTGCCATGGGCCTGGAAGTGATGTCTCAGTGGCTCTGGAGGAATTACATTCAGGTCCCTGGATTTAGCAACTCACCAGCAACCAGAACTGGTACTTCAGGACTAAATGACTCTGCAGTGTATCAGTTCGCATGAACTTGACCTTCTTCCCACCTTTTCACCCAAGTGACTGAATCAGGCCAAGCTGCGGTGGAGACACAGCTTCGTCTCTCTTCTCCCGGGAGTGGGACTGAAAAGCCAGTACAGAGCAGATCATCCCTGCAGACACTCGCTGGGTGACCCCGGGGCACAGCAGGAGGAAAGAAGGGTGATCATCCTCACCCTTCTTGGAGGGTGGAGCCACGTTCCAAAAACAGATGCAGTAAGCACGAACCACACAACCACCCAGATGAACTTGAACTCAGCAGTTGGAATGAATAACCCCTCCTTTCTGCAAGTCACTGCTCACCCTGTGCCTCTCTCCATTGGTGAGTGGTTCCTTCTGGCTTGAAATCACTACTGGTGACTTACCACTGCTGGTGCTTTACATTGTTGTTTCCCCCACGAGAATGTCAAGTTCAGGGCATCCAGTTCCTCCGCGTGAAACCCTTTGTAGTTGCTATGGGTGAACGGATGAGTGAGTGATAAATGAACAAAACAATTTTTCCCTAGCACTTCCATGCTGTTTCTAAATGACAGATTTCCACAGCTCCCTCCCCGATACAACCACAGACTCTTTGAAGACATTTCTCTCTCTCCCCGCATGCCTGGCACAAAGGGGGATAAATGCTAATCGAGGGAATGAATGAAACAAACCTTATCTGGACCACAAGAACGCACGCCTACTTGAGCTCATCTTTTTTTTTTTTGATGTTTTACTTTAAATTTTATTTCCTGCCCCCAAACATCCGTTAAGCGCCCAGGAGAAGGAAAAGGGGATGTGACTAGCAATAGAGAGAAATCTTCTTCACAACAATGGCCATGGCAAGCTTAGGCACTTTTGGTGAAATCTCTCTGGGAAGTACTGGCAGAGGAATAAAAGGCAAACTGACACAGAAGTATTGCTTGGTGTGCATTTCCAGGCTCTGCCTTCTTTCTCATCTCTTGGTGGCAGGCGGAGGAAGAGGAGAAAAGGTTAAACTTTTTTATAAACCGGCAGAATAAGCTTATCACATCCTCTCACTATCTCTGCATAGGTTCTAGTCTCTGCAGCATTATATAAGCTTTGCCCAAAGTAATGAACAGTTGAAAGTCAAATGTAATACTTCACCAAACAACTTAAAAATGCTTGCACACCGGAAAGGATTAAGTTGCAGAGAACACAAATGGACCCAGAGCAACCTTTGCCAAAAGAGAATATTGTGCTAAATGGACAGCCATAGCTCTTTTCCATATGAAGAAACAGTCAGAAGGATACAAGAACTTGGTCAAAATCACACAAGTAAGTAGGACAGAATCTGGTCTGTCTGTCCCAAGGGTTGTGTTCTTTAACCACCAGGCTAGCTTTTCTCGAATCTGATTCATGCATAGCATAACTCTACACCTCTGTTTGCCTTGAATATTCCCTGTTTATACGTATGCCTGCTGCAGTTTTTCACATTGCCCACTTTGACTCCCAAAAGCAACCGAGAATACACAATAATTTGGTCACTCTATCCATGGACCACTGTGGTGGGACTACCCAGGAAGCTCATTAAAAGTGCAGCTTCCAGAGCCCTACTCCAGATCTAGATAAGTTTTCTGAGGGTTGGCTCAAGAATCCAGGTACAAGTCTTTTTAAGTGGTTTTGTGGAACCCCCCAGGTGAGTCTCTCGCTCTCTTAAGTTAATAAACCATTTATTCTGCCTCCCGCAGATGCCCAGCCAGGTCCTGTTGAGGTAGGAGTCCCCGCACCACATCAGAGGGATGCTCCCAGCCAAGTCATCTCTGGAGCCTTGGAGAATCTGAATGGTCTCGTGCTGGCCCACCTGCCATGACAAACCTCTTCCAGAGCATTCCCCTTCACATTTTACCTTCTACCACTCCCAAAGGCAGTCTGCTCCAATGAGGCCTGACTTCGTCTGTCCTAACGAGCACCCGCTCATTCAAGCAGTTTAGGAATGCAAGGTGCTGTGGTTCTCAACCAGGGTGGCCCAACCTCTAAAATAGTAGTCCAAGCAGTCTCTACCTCCTGGGCACATCCCCTCTGCAACAGCCCCAGTAAACGAATGTCCCATCCTTGCTTTTTCAAGGTCGGCAACAGGGAGTCCCCTCCTAAAGAAGGTTCTCTCGCATTGCCACACTCTCAAAGGCTGCCCCCAGTGTGCTTCCTTCCTGTGGGCCTGATCAGGCTAAGGGCAGAGTTGTCTCTTTCCTTCTCTGAGTCGGACCAAATCGTCTTAGTAACACCTCCTCACAGTGGTGACCATGTGTTTCACGGGGGCTGCTGCTGAGCCTTTATCTCATCCTTTCATGGTGGAGAGAGAGAGGATTATAATGATTTTTACTTCTAGGGGAGAGGGGAGTGTAATGATTATGTTGTCATTTTGTATCATGTCCTTTGGTCATGAACTTGTTTTGAATTTCATATGAAAATGGGCCCACCATTCCCACTTTGTGAGGTCATTCAGCACCCTCATTTTGCACCTTTAACATCTCTCTCAGTATCACTTGGAAATGTTTGAAATGGCATGAGCTTGTCCTCACATTCCTATCAGCTGTAAATCCGGAGCCCCAACATGAACCTAACCATTGAGCAGAACACCTCTCCACTACCGTGTAACACTGGGTAGGCCCCTTCGCCTCTTGGTTTTCTTCAGTCCTCAGTTGTGAAAATGTGAGGGTTCTATGAATTTACATTTGGGGCAGGACAAGGTCGAGGAGAGTGTGTCTTTGCTTTTATTCTTCCAAACTGGAATGTCTTCCCTCTCCTCCCCATGGGTCCAAATCTCACTTGTCCTTCAGGCCCACTGCCAAGGAGCCTTCCCTGATTCCCCAGTCCACACAAACCTCTGCCTCTTAGGGTCAGTGCCATACAACCTAGCTGTCTCTTACGTTAATCTTGCCTCTCAAGCCAGTCTCAGAAAGTGGGTCTCTCTTGCCCTCCTGGGGCCCCTGGGGCTGTGCCAGCCCACCGGCACGCCCCACGTGGGGTGTCTGCTAGAGTAGGGCATGGGTGGGGAGGCCCAGGTGTGAGGGGCCAGGCAGAGTACCTCTGCCTCCCCCCCTGCTCTCCTCCACAAAACTGCCCCTCCTCCTGAAGCCTGACCCCCAAGTCACACGTTCCTTATCATGACCTCACTGGGTAGTGATGACCTCACCGGCCTTCTAACAGTTTCCATGGCAGCGTAACTGCCAACGTGCTGCCCTCAGAGAAACTTCCCTGACAGTTCTCCACCAGATACCAATCTCTTTGGTTGTCTGAGAGAGAATGTGTGACCGGATCCTCTATCTTTACTCGAACCTGTGCTCTGTTCCATGGGTGGGCAGTGCGGCAGGTACACCGAGACCGGGCATCTCTACAGGAGGCATGGTGTCCATGCAACCTCACCTGGCTGCCTCATGTTCCTGTGGGGCTTGCCCACTACGTATACCTGAGCGCGGCCCCAGCTGTAAGTAATACCAGTGACCTGGGACACCTTCAGGGACCCACAGTGCTCACTGCTGAGGACAAGTGAAAGGTCATCCCCGGACAAGTGTGCAGGATGGTCCTGATCTTTATAAATGTAGCTTTCCCCTTTGGGCTACAGGATGCTTCCATTCAGACCCTTTCCTGATTGGCCTCTTAGCAAAAGACAAGTGCATTTTTGTTGGCAAATGGTAAATGGAGCAGTTTGAGGAAGAGGGCCACTCCTGAAACACACCTTCAAACCCAGGCACCTCTGTGCTGTCATGTAGACATCTATATCGGTGCCCTCAGACACATCCCATCCTGACCTGCTGAGTACTAGGGGAGAGGGTGGTGCCATATTGATGGGAAGACCGGAAGAACCAAGAGGGCTGTTGAAGTGCTAATGAGACTGGAGGGCTGAGGAGATGGTGTCCCAGGAGGCTGGGTTGATGTGAGCCTAGACTTGGTACCCAGAACGCGGTTCTCAGTCTCCTGATCACTCTGCCTCAGTATTTGGCCTTGTTCTAATCTACATAAGAGTATCAGAGGGCTAGAGTTCAGTGTGGTCGAAACAGGCAGTATAAATGGGGCCCAAGAGGGGTTGCCAAGGTGGGCGGGGTTCTTAACCAATTTATATTAGATTATTTTTTTCCAAAACTTGAAAGACATTTCCATTAAAGCCTCAGAAGTGACAGACTGCAAGAAATGTTTTCTCTGTTGTGGAAGGGAGAGATGGAGAGGCTCATGGTTGCAATGACTTTCGGGTTCTACTGTTTACCCTGGAAACGGTGAAGAGACTTCCTCATGTGCTGCAGCCGTAGGCTCTAGGAATTGCTTTTGCAGCCAGTGTCCCTTCTCTAGGGACCCATAGAGGTGATGGGCCAAGGCTGTGTTTTGGATGTCAAGTCGATTAAAGGTCTTCAGCCAGAAACTGGGAGAGACATGAGAGAGGGAAATTCTGGCAGGAGGCTGTGTACAGCAGAAGTGACTGATCAGTTCTGATTTTCTTTGCAGCAGCAGTGGCTCCCGTTTCTCCCCCTACCCCTGGTCACTACCATGTCCTCTACCGAGGGTGTGGAGAAACGCAGTTGGGCTGGCATGGGGAGACATACTGCCTGGTTGGTGGCTATCGGGCCTACGGGGATGTTCCTTTGGCCACGCCAGCAAAGGTGGAAGCAGAGAAGCCAGTCCCCAGACATGCTCCCAAGAGAAAGCACGCTCCGGAAGAGTCAGACGAAGACCTGGGTTGCCCCAGACCCAAAATCCGGCGATGGGAGCATTCAAGCAGCTTCGGACTACAAGGTGCTTTGATTCTCAAGCAGGGTGGCCCAACCTCTGGGCACATCCCCTCTGCAACAGCCCCAGTAAACGAATGTCCCATCCTTACTTTCTCAAGGTCGGCAACAGGGAGTCCCCTCCTAAAGAAGGTTCTCTCGCATTGCCACACTCTCAAAGGCTGCCCCCAGTGTGCTTCCTTCCTGTGGGCCTGATCAGGCTAAGGGCAGAGTTGTCTCTTTCCTTCTCTGAGTCGGACCAAATCGTCTTAGTAACACCTCCTCACAGTGGTGACCATGTGTTTCACGGGGGCTGCTGCTGAGCCTTTATCTCATCCTTTCATGGTGGAGAGAGGGAGGATTATAATGATTTTTACTTCTAGGGGAGAGGGTGGTGCCATATTCATGGGAAGACCGGAAGAACCAAGAGGGCTGTTGAAGTGCTAATGAGACTGGAGGGCTGAGGAGATGGTGTCCCAGGAGGCTGGGTTGATGTGAGCCTAGACTTGGTACCCAGAACGCGGTTCTCAGTCTCCTGATCACTCTGCCTCAGTATTTGGCCTTGCTCTAATCTACATAAAAGTATCAGAGGGCTAGAGTTCAGTGTGGTCGAAACAGGCAGTATAAATGGGGCCCAAGAGGGGTTGCCAAGGTGGGCGGGGTTCTTAACCAATTTATATTAGATTTTTTTTTTCCAAAACTTGAAAGACATTTCCATTAAAGCCTCAGAAGTGACAGACTGCAAGAAATGTTTTCTCTGTTGTGGAAGGGAGAGATGGAGAGGCTCATGGTTGCAATGACTTTCGGGTTCTACTGTTTTCCCTGGAAACGGTGAAGAGACTTCCTCATGTGCTGCAGCCGTAGGCTCTAGGAATTGCTTTTGCGGCCAGTGTCCCTTCTCTAGGGACTCATAGAGGTGATGGGCCAAGGCTGTGTTTTGGATGTCAAGTCGATTAAAGGTCTTCAGCCAGAAACTGGGAGAGACATGAGAGAGGGAAATTCTGGCAGGAGACTGTATACAGCAGAAGTGACTGACCAGTTCTGATTTTCCTTGCAGCAGCAGTTCCTTTGGCCAGGCCAGCAAAGGTGGAAGCAGAGAAGCCAGTCCCTAGACGTGCTCCCAAGAGAAAGCGCGCTCCGGAAGAGTCAGACGAAGACCTGGGTTGCCCTAGACCCAAAATCCGGCGATTGGAGCATTCATGCAGCTTCGGACTGCAAGGTGCTTTCATTCTCAAGCAGGGTGGCCCAACCTCTGGGCACATCCCCTCTGCAACAGCCCCAGTAAACGAATGTCCCATCCTTACTTTCTCAAGGTCGGCAACAGGGAGTCCCCTCCTAAAGAAGGTTCTCTCGCATTGCCACACTCTCAAAGGCTGCCCCCAGTGTGCTTCCTTCCTGTGGGCCTGATCAGCCTAAGGGCAGAGTTGTCTCTTTCCTTCTCCGAGTCGGACCAAATCGTCTTAGTAACACCTCCTCACAGTGGTGACCATGTGTTTCACGGGGGCTGCTGCTGAGCCTTTATCTCATCCTTTCATGGTGGAGAGAGGGAGGATTATAATGATTTTTACTTCTAGGGGAGAGGGTGGTGCCATATTGATGGGAAGACCGGAAGAACCAAGAGGGCTGTTGAAGTGCTAATGAGACTGGAGGGCTGAGGAGATGGTGTCCCAGGAGGCTGGGTTGATGTGAGCCTAGACTTGGTACCCAGAACGCGGTTCTCAGTCTCCTGATCACTCTGCCTCAGTATTTGGCCTTGCTCTAATCTACATAAAAGTATCAGAGGGCTAGAGTTCAGTGTGGTCGAAACAGGCAGTATAAATGGGGCCCAAGAGGGGTTGCCAAGGTGGGCGGGGTTCTTAACCAATTTATATTAGATTTTTTTTTTCCAAAACTTGAAAGACATTTCCCTTAAAGCCTCAGAAGTGACAGACTGCAAGAAATGTTTTCTCTGTTGTGGAAGGGAGAGATGGAGAGGCTCATGGTTGCAATGACTTTCGGGTTCTACTGTTTACCCTGGAAACGGTGAAGAGACTTCCTCATGTGCTGCAGCCGTAGGCTCTAGGAATTGCTTTTGCAGCCAGTGTCCCTTCTCTAGGGACCCATAGAGGTGATGGGCCAAGGCTGTGTTTTGGATGTCAAGTCGATTAAAGGTCTTCAGCCAGAAACTTGGGAGAGACATGAGAGAGGGAAATTCTGGCAGGAGACTGTACAGCAGAAGTGACTGATCAGTTCTGATTTTCTTTGCAGCAGCAGTTCCTTTGGCCACGCCAGCAAAGGTGCAGGCAGTGAAGCCAGTCCCCAGACGTGCTCCCAAGAGAAAGCACTCTCCGGAAAAGCCGCACAAAGATCTGGGTTGCCCCAGACCCAAAATCCGGCGATTGGAGCATGGTGCCAGGAGGTAGACCCCACAGCATCTTGCTGGCTGAGGCACTCTGAAGAGAGGGCAATGGTTTAACTGCCTAAGGCAGCGAATGCCTCTTCCTGCAGTGACCCACCCCGTCCCCCCACTGCCCACTGCCACAGATCACAACCTGCGTCGTTCTGTTTGAGCCTTCCTCAGCCAGGAGCCTCCTGCCACACTAAATGGCCAAAAGCAAGGAGCCTCAGAAACTGAGGTTTGAAATGAGAGTCTGCCCTGAACATCCCAGGGCTGAAGCTGGCCTGGAAGAAAACGTGACGTTCCTCTGCTCAATCCTCAGGGGCCCCTTTGTCAGCTGAAGACAGAAAAGTCTGCACTCTGCGAGCCGAGAAGAATGCAGGAGCAGAGACAGGGTGCAGAGAAGCCTTAGCAGTCTACCACATGGGCTCCTGCTCTGAGCCATTGTCAGCGGCCACCACCACAAACCAGGGGGGAGCTGGGTTCTTTGAAACTGAAAGCAGCAATCTGTGGCTTCCCAAAGAGCCTCCTGCCTGGGGTCTCAGGAGGCAGGATAGAGAGACCCAGGAAGACCTGCTCCCTGAAGCAAGAACAGGATGGAGAGTCAAGCAGCACGCACCCTGCCCCGAGGTTCACATGCTCCTTTATTCCCAGCCCTTTCTGTCCCCAGGGGGGGTCCCTTACTGCTCAATGTTTTTCTGTAACAGACTTCTAGGGTCGCCAGTGCTCACACTTAGGTCACTACCCCTGCGCTAGGCACTCCTGCTACCCGGGAAAGGTTCCAAAGGTGGAACAGCTCCAGGGGGTGCCAGGGATCAGAGCAAAAACTTGAGAGGCTGGGGATGAAGGAGTTTGGGCACAGTCCCTAAAGCATCTCAGTGGTTGAGCTTCTGTGAGAAGGCACATCCCCTCTGTGTGTGTGTGTGTGCTGGGGGGAGGGGGTCCCCAGAGGAGGCCGCTAGGGGGAGGGCCTGAGGCTGGAAATGGAGAATGGCGTGCGGCCTCTGAGCAAGCACAGGCACTTAGCCCTTGAGGTTTCTGGGAAAGGTAGAGCCACAAGGGCCTCGAGATAAGGCAAGTGTAGCAGCAGAACCCAGGTGCCAGGTCTTTCCTCAGAACCTACACTTCTTCACGAGGCCAGGCCTTCCATGCTGAGGTAGGAGGGATCCTGGCCAGAAGGTCGGCCAGCAGCCCTGGGAGGAAGGTTGCTGCGATGGGGGCTCTGCTGCCATGGAAATGACTTCATTTCCTTCCACTCAAATAGCCTACTGACTGGGTTCCTGCTCTGTTGAGGAAAAGGGTCGTTGACTCTCCCCAGAAGGTGTTCAGTTCACATCCCAAAAGTCCCTCTCTTCAGGCCCTGGGGAGGTGTAGCAGCTCCTGAGGGCGCTCTTTCCTGAGGCTGGCTGACAGAAGTGGGCGGGGGGGGGTTTCCTGAGAGTTCCCGGGTGCTGGTTGAAGTCCCCAGAGAATGGTCATGCAGGTTGGGGAGTCAAGTAGGTGGAGAGAGAAGGTCGGAGGCAGAGGGCCCCTTCCTGAATCCAGAGCTCACAAGGTTCCCCCCCCCATTTCCAGAAACTCTCTCTTCCCCCACACCAGCCCACATGGCCCCGTACCGGGAGACCGGGAGCCCAGAGCACCTGTGGCCGCAGAGACACTGGCACGCAGCCCTCGGAGTGGGCGGGGCCGGCTGCAGGCAGATGGGGACGCGGTGTGCTCCCGGGAGGCCTCGGGCTGAAGGTGGCCCTCTGAGAGAAGCGGCCCAGCTTGGCCAGGAAGGTTAGAGGCGGGGGAGAGCAGCCTAGGGCGCCCCCTCGGAGCAGTGGGAGTGGGAAGAGGCGCAGGGGCGGAGGGAAGCCGCGACGGGAGGCGAGTGGGCTCTCAGCAGAGGCCAGCTTAGCCCGCGGGAGCTGCCTCTGAGCAGGGGGCGGGAGGGCAGTGCCGCCCCGGGGCTGCCGGGCTTCGCGGATCGCGGCTCTCCGCACACGGCTCGCAGGGCCCTGTGACTCTGTATCCCCTCCCTCACCCCGCCCCCCTCGCGAGGCCGCGCCGCTGGGTGGCCTGTGTGGACGGGCACAACCCCATCGCCCGCCCCTCTCACACCCGCCTCTGCCCACCTGCCTGGCCCTGCGCAGCTTGCGGCCCGGGGGCCTCGAAGGTCCCCGCGCTCTCAGCCAGCGGCCTCTGCTGTGTCTGCTGCTGCTGCTGCTGCTGCGTCTGCTGCTGCGGCCGGGAACCCGCGTCCAGACCACGCCGGGCACCTCCAGCACCCCGAGTCCGCGGGAGCGCACGCGGGCCCTGAGGCGGGACTTCCCGCTTGTGGACGGGGGGGCTGCAGTGTGTGCGGGCTGGTGGGGGCCGGTGGGGGCCTAGCCTGGCCCTGGGCAGGGGAGGAGGTCCGGAGCATGCACAGCTAGTGGGGAGGCTCCCTCACACCACCCCTGGACGTCCTCTCCATCATCTGTGGATGCCCTTCCCCTTCTCTGTCATCCCCTCCCTGGTGGGAACCCCTCAGCCCAGGCCTCAGCTGCTCCTAGTATAGTCTGTGTGACAGTGTGAGGTGGGGGACCCCCCGGCTGGCCCAGGCCAGGCAATGTGTCCTGCCTGATCCCAAGACCTAAGGAGCCCACCCATTTGCCTTGACCTCCCTCCAGCCACAACGACATGCCCCTGGTCCTGAGGCAGTTTTACCACAATGGGCTCCAGGATGTTAATCTGTGCAATTTCAGCCATGGCCAGACCAGCCTGGACAGGCTGAAAGACGGTCTCGTGGGTGCCCAGGTACCAAAGGGACACACAAGGTGCCACCGCGGCTGCTGGGGAATGTGGGGCAGTTTGGGGGCCTCAGAGACCACAGGTGAGTCGCACTGGAACTAAGTTACCATAGTGGCCTAGAAAGTGCCATGCCATGGATGCTGGGGGCTACAGGGGTCACAGCGAGCCAACCTGACGGGCATCCAAGTACCACAGAAAAAGCAACGCATTCCATGTGACTTCTGGGCACAGTGAGTGCTGTGCCAGCTGAGGAGGCTATGAGAAGCCCAAGGAGTTCCAAAGCCCAAACCAAGCCCTGGCCTTCCCTCAGTTCCGGTCAGCCTACGTCCCATGCCAGACCCACGAACGGGATGCTGTGCGCCTCACCCTGGAGCAAATTGACCTCATCCGCCTCATGTGTGCCTCCTATTCTGAGCTGGAGCTTGTGACCTCACTTAAAGGTAGACGGGGGACTTGCCTGGTAGTCCAGAGGTTAAGACTCTACGCTTCCACTGCAGGGGGCTCGGGTTTGATCCCCGGTGGGGGAACTAAGAGCCCTCATGCTGCGCGGCACGACCAAAAAAAAAAAAAAAAAAGGTAAACAGACTGGTGGTGGTAGGTGTTAGGGACTTCAGTAAGCTACCCCTGCCTCTGAAAATGATCATCTGACCTACCTGCCCCCAGCTCTCAACAATACCCGGAAGTTGGCTTGCCTCATTGGTGTGGAGGGCGGCCACTCACTGGACAGTAGCCTCTCCATCCTGCGTACCTTCTATGCGCTGGGTGTGCGCTACGTGACACTCGCCCACACCTGCAACACGCCCTGGTGAGCGCAGTGCAGATGGTAAGGGCCCAGTGAGGCAGGGATCTGCCCAAGATCACGCTGGGGCCCAAAGCAAGTTTACCCCTGGGATCCGGCCCTGAACCTGGGGTGGGGAGGGGAATGGAGGTTCGCAGAACAAGACTGAATCCCCAGAAGGGCCCTCCTACTGCCAGGCACAGCCCAGTTTGGGTCCCTCCTCTTGCACCAGGGAGTTGCAGGTGTAGACGGTTCGACAGAACCTCTTTCTAGGCTCTTGTAGCCAAGTCATGGCCACCAGTCAGACTGCCTCCTGGCCATCCTGCAGGGCACAGAGCTCAGCAAAGGGTATCCACCCCTTCTACAGCAATGTCAGTCGGCTGACCGGCTTGGGCGAGGTAAGGACCCGGGTTCCATACCCTGCCCCACATGAATGTACAGACCCGCCTGTTCCCTACAGATAAATGCACACAAGGTAAATGCAGCCTTGATGCCCTCTCCCCATCCTGTCCCTGCAGAAGGTGGTGGCAGAAATGAACCGCCTGGGCATGATGGTGGACTTGTCCCATGTCTCGATGCTGTGGCACGGCGAGCCCTAGAAGTGTCACCGGCACCTGTCATCTTCTCCCACTCAGCCGCCCGGGGTGTGTGCAAGAACACTCGGAATGATCCTGATGATATCCTGCAGCTTCTGGTGAGAGACTGCCCTGGCCCTCAAACCTAAAGCAAGAGGTTCAAACCGGGAGCCCTTGAACCTGAGCCTCTTCTCCCTCAATTTCCTCAAACCCCAGGTTAAATATCTTCTGCCCCCAAAACCCACGGTCCACAGCCCCTGAACTCTTGAGCCCTAGGTGGGGGTCTAGGTGGTAAGATACTCCACCAAACCCGGAAACCCAGGGCCAAGACACCACCCAGACCAGGGCTGCGGCTCCTCCATTCACACAAACCCAGAGAGGAGACGACTCTGACCTCAACACCTTCCTCACAGGGGCCGAGAGAGTGAACAGGCAGGTGGCTGTGCTGGGGGCCAAGCTGACTGTCCACCGGTCCGCCCCTGCAGAAGAAGAACGGTGGCATCGTGACGGTGCCCTTGTCCGTGCGGGTGCTGCAGTGCAACCCGTTAGCCAACGTGCCTACTGTGGCAGGTGAGCCTCACCCTGGGCTCTCTGAAAACTCTGATTTGGAGCTGAAGCTGGGTCCAAACTTGGGGAGGACTTCAGAAGAGCCCCAGTGGTTTGACCCACCTGTTGGCAATAGGTACAGCTCCCAAAAACCCAATAATGGACGGTACACAGCACCTTGGTGCCATGTGGAACTGGAGCCACGGAATCAAAACTGCGGTACTGATGGGTATCAGGGAGGCTGTCAGACACAGAGCCCGGGTGCTGCCCATCTGTGCCTCTGCAGGGGCTCCTAAAGCGCACTGCCCCTACCTCTGGCCAAGGGACTGGACAGCTCCTTAGGTCTCTGGGGTCTTCATCAGTTGTACTCCTGTTCCTCTCTCATCCTCCACACCCGGGGAAAGGAGCCCCCACAGGTTCTCAAGGAGACTGGGAGGCAGGGTGAATCGTGGGTGGGAAATGGCCCAAACAGGGGGCTCTGGGGTCCACTCCAAATCTGAAGTCCAGTCTAGAGCCAGCTGGGATCACTTCAGACCAAACCTCAGGGCCCTCGAGCTGGTACTCTCGGTGCCAGGCCACGAAGGAACTGGACTGTTTGGCCTACAGGCTGCAAAAAGGGGAATCAACAGAGGCCAGTCATCACCCCCACCCCTGCCCTGGAAGCCCCACACTGCTGACTTCCCATTCTTCAGATCACTTCGACCACATCAGGGCAGTCACTGGATGCAAGTTCATCGGGATTGGCGGAGATTGTGACGGGGCTGGCCGGTGAGTGCTTCCCCATGGCTTGTCTCAGGCTGGCTGGGCAGCAGTGCGGCTTTCACAGCCACCGTGCCCACCACACTGTGGTCCTCATGGCCTTGACCATAGCCTCAGGTGTGCTGGCCCAACTGGTATCTCCCCTCTCCCAGGGTCTGCTTCCTGGGCTCTCCTGTCTGTTTGGCCCTACTCTAGGTCATCATATTTGTCTACAACACCACACAGAGCTCATCTGCCCAGCATCTGCGCCCATCCAGTGCCAGCAGACCCCACGGCCTCTGAGCAGACTCTTAGCAAGGTCTGGGCTGGGCTGACCATCTTCTCTGCCTGCAGCTGGGTCTGTGCATGCAGGGGGGTCAACCCAGTTCTTAAAAAGCTTTTCTTCTCTTTATAAATGGAGGCAAAAATTGCATTCAGTGAAAGGCATAGATCTTAACAGTACAATTCAATGAGTTTTGACGAATAGTCGAGGCGCTTTTGGGGCCTTCCTTTGAAGGATGAAGAGCAGGAGTGAATCATTTACTCTCTCCAAGTCTCCATTTTCCATATCTGACCAGGGCTGGGGTTCAGTGGACCCTGGACACATAGGGCTCTGGTTCTGACTCAGGACCAGGGAACAGGTCTGAGGCCCAATAGCTGGCTGGCTGGCGGCCACACAGGTTCCCACAGGGGCTGGAGGACGTGTCCATATAGCCGGTACTGATAGAGGAGTTGCTGAGGCGTGGCTGGAGTGACGAAGAGCTCTGGGGTGTGCTTCGAGGAAACGTGCGGCGGGTCTTCAGACAGGTGGAACAGGCATGCTGGGCTGGGCAAAAGAGGAGCTCTGAGCAGGTGGTCTGAGCAGGTGTACGTGGGGGTGCTGTGAGAGGTGCTGCCCGCTGAGTGCCGCCTCCAGGTACGGGAGGAGAACGAGGGACAGAGTCCCTTGGAGGATGAGTTCCCAGATGAGCAGCTGGGCAGCTCTTGCCGCTCCGTCCTCCCACGTCTGCATCAGAGAGAGGATCTGGCTCCAGACCAGAAACTAACCAGAGCTGCGGTTCGTGGGAATCCCATTTTGTCACCTAAGTGGGCATTCTCAAAATCTTGCCCCCACATGGGCCCAGGCCTCACAGTTATTGCTGCCTTCCCAGTCCTCATTGTTTGGCTCTGGTGATCCAGTTAATCCTGCCAGATGTCACTTTGGCAGCCACAGATACCCCCCCAAAGTTTCCTTGCATGCGAGCACAAACATTTCCTATGTATTATTCTCTTCTGATAATTCCTTCAATGTATCCCTTCTGGCTTTGTGCAAAGCGATCCTTTGTTTTGTACACGGGGACCACATCTGGGAAAACATCGCCGCACCCTCATAAGTGACAGGGGGAGACCCGAACTGGCCAAGCCATGACAGGAGCTCGCCGCTGCTGAGCTCTACAGATCCCGCCCCTTCCACACAGTTCGCCAATTCCGCGGCGAGCTCATCTTTCTTGATGTTCTTCCCTTAGGAGACGTGTACAATGCAGCAGGATTCTCAACCCGTTCCCCGTGGTCACTTGTGCTAGATGGAGCTTTGCAGTGTTCTGTGCCGGCCGTGGGCCGCTGGTGGAACACTGTGTGACAACTGCCTGCACAGGACTTCAGGGTTAATGAAATGTCTGTCTTCCCAGCCTGACGCTGCTGAAAACCACGCTTCCCAGAGAAGGAGAGAGATCCAGCTGGTCCACACCTGCATACACATTTGTTGACATGTGCAGATGACAGCAGGCTCTAGCAGGACCCACATCAGCCTAAATTCAAGAACTCCGGTGCCAGCCCTTGACAGCAGCTGAAGCGGGGGTTTACAAGGGATGCAACCTCGAACCATACCCTAGGCTGAATCAGAGGTGCTGTTGGAAGAAATAGGCCGTTGTGTCACTTTCCCGAAGAGTTCGGCCACGAGAAAAGTCCCCCAGAGCCCAGCACTGTGGGAGAGGCCTCACCCACAGGGCAGGGCAAGTGTCCCAGGCAGGGTGCCCCGCGCCCGCCACCCCGCCAACGCAGCAGGAAGGTGCCCCCGCTACGCCCCAGACAACGGGAGCTCTCCCTTCCTGAATAATTGAGCTTCTCATCCAAAAGAGGTTCTCTTCCCACCCAAACATTAGAGCTTCTAAATATTTCAGGATCCCTGGGTTGTAGAGGGTCACTCGCCGTGCCCTTTGGATAAAGGAAGCCAACGTCAGCTGCTTCTGGGCTGGCCTTGAACAAAACCATCAAGATGGAAAATCTCTGCTCCTGCCCTTCCTCCCGTCACCCCCCCTCAAGCCTTTCCTGCTGCGTGCAATGACCCGGCTCTTTTGTGAGCAGGTGAAGAACACCCACGGTGCGTGCAGTTCTGTGGTCCCTGCAGAGATGAGGTGGGTGCGGGGGACCCTCAACCATGCTGGCCTCTGCTGCCGTCCCCAGGGCCCTTGATACGGGCTTCAGCACAGCACAGCCAGCCTCAGGAGGCCTGTGGGACCACTGGGGCCCCGGTGGCGATCCCCTGGATGTTCCTGGGAACGCTCCCACGGCTCCAAGGCGAGCTCTGCCAGCACCCAACTCCACCAAGCTGGCACTCCTTACCTTTTCCGGATTCCGTTCGCAGCTCCCTCCTCATACGCATTCTCAAAGCTTCCAAGAGGGGTGACCCCACTTCTCTGCTACAACTCCACCCTGAAGGCAGCCCCCGCCTGACAGCACCGCCCGCCCCCCCGGCAGGGCAGCCCTGAGTAGCTGCCCCTCCACGTGGACTGTCCGTTCCCAGGTCCCACGCCAGCCCGCCGAGGGGTGGAGCCTCCAGGAGAGCCACTGTCCGCTCGCACTGCCCCAGCATCACCACCGCCACTTGCCGCCACTCTGCACTTGCCTCCTGTGTGCTTCCCCACCCCGGTCCCCTGCGTGGGTCCCCCGCTGCGCGTACACAAGCCTGTGCAGAGACAGAGCACAGCCACCAAGTCTGAGCCTCGCCGCTGACGTCTGTGCTTGGAGAGGCTGGAGGAAGCTGCTCCCCAGTCGCCTTCACCGCAGGGTCCTGGTACCCAGTCTGCCTCCAGCAGGGAGGTGATGGGACCCCACGGAAGGATGCCCAGAAGCTCTCCCGGCCTGCGGGGTCTGGGGCTGTTCAGCTCTCTAATGCTGGGTCCTTCGGAGATAAAGTCTTCAGTCACCTGCCTGGGCACCCCATCCCCTCTGAAGATACAAACTAAACCTCCTCCAGGGTCTTGGCCTGGAGGGAGGAGCCGCCCAGGGTCAAAGCCCATCCCTCTCTCTTCCCACCTCTAGACCTGTGGGAAGGGCTCAGGCTAAACTCCCGGTGCCTCTTCTCTCAAACCCTCAAATGATAAGAGAAGAGATATGTCTGTCCACCTTGCAGGGTCCTTACTCCGCCTGCCAGTAGGTGACATGGTCCTGGAGGTGCTTCTTAACTGCCAGTCTCACTGTCTTAGCCTCAGAGTTACACACGCCCAGGAAGGACCCCGGGTACACGGCGTCCCGTTACTCCCAACTCTACTCCTGAGCGTCAGGGTTAGCTGACAGCAGGGGACAACCCATTTCAGGGATTTCTCATTTCCAAGGGCTCTTGAATGCAGAAAGAGCCCTAAGAGTCAAAGGAATTTGGCTCCAGTGGTGAAGTTACAAGTCATCTGGCAAACACTTACAGCTGGAGGGCCAACTAAGCACCCCCTTAAATCTCACCACACAAGACTCTGCTGATCCGGGCTGGCCGGTGTGGTTCTCCTAAGGTTGCTTGTGATATCGATCATCTTGCTGTACCTCCCAGTTAAAGATACAGCCTTAGGAAGATGGCTGGACCCAGACCATCAGGCAATCATATTTACCCATTGACCTACCCTCTTCCTCCCTCCTTCCTCCCTCACTTTGGAAGCTTTAGCGAAACATATTTCACTTCCCACTTTAAAATGAAATCATTAGCCTCTAAATAATGCACCTTGCATGGATAGGAGGGCAGGCAGTCTGCACACACACCTGTGCTGGTCGCTCTGCCCAGTGAAAGGGAGGAGCAGAGTATTCCCCAAGGGGCTTTCTCGGAGCTTCGGAGGCTGAAATTTGAGGGTTGACGGGGTGTACGCGTCAGGAAGTGAAAGAGAGAGACTCCAGCTGCGGGGGAGAAGGGGAGAGACTCTCAGTGGTCTTCCTAGGTAGTGAGCTGTCGGAGCGAGTGGCATTCCTCCCCACCTCGCCCATGAAACTGTAAACACAGCACATGTCTCTGTGTCCTTTTCCTAACAATGAATTATTTTTTAAAATATTTTAACTCTGTGTGTTGTTGTACAGGAGGGTCACTGAGGGATATATTTGAGACTAGGACCCCTAACTCCATGAATTAGTTAAAAAGTTAATATCTGATGCAAAGTTAATATCTGATGCAGCCAGGACGTTGCAAAGCCTCTTGGGACCCCAGGCACCCAGGATCGCTGTGCACGGAAGAGCCAGCTGCCCATTCGCTGCTCATCCCCCTGCAGGCTCCCCTGTCACTTGCTTACCTGGCCTCCTGTCTGTATGTTCCCTGTTGCAGCTCACGGTGCTTGACTAACTGAGCCCGAAGCATTCAGAGCCTCTTCTGCTGGGTGCTCAGAGCACTGATCCCAAGAGCTGCACCACCAAAACAGGATTCTAAGGGTCGACAAAATGGGAAATCTTGCAGTTTATCCTCTTTCTAAGGATCCACTGTACTTTTGGTTAGTAAAGCCTCTTAGGTAACCTTTAAGAAAGACACCTGGGTTTTTTTCCAAACTCACTCAACTTTTCCCATAATGAAATTTTTATTAATATCCTGCAGACTTGTGCTTCACAAAAACACTCAGGAAGTCTTTTCCAGAAGCGTATAGGTCGTGTCTGCAACAGTAGTTCTCGTGCAAATGCAGCAGTGAACTTTGCATGACTGTTTCAAGGATGTTTAATGAAAGCCAAGGGCATGATTCCTAAAATGCAATTCAGTGAAGATAATTATAAATAAACTAATACGGTTCAAGTAACTGGCCTTCTGGTAGACCAGTGAGAGGCATCTGCCTCAGAATGCCTACAGGGGTGGATGGGGCGGGGGACCTTGGATGGTCACTCCTAGAGGGCACTCCTCTCCCAGACTTTGTAAGTACTAAACAGCCCACAATTCGAGGTTAGACTCTCAGAGGGAAATCAAAAGCACTGTTATCTTGCTTTAATAATTGAGGATAGGATCTATATGCTTTGGAGAGGAGAAAAGCAAATGGCAGAGATGCCATCCAAGTAGGAAACTTGGTGAGCTAATCAGTATTCTCCCCTGAATGGAAGTCTCTATCCTCCTCCAGGACTGAGGCAGGGACGGACTTGCCTGAGGTCATATAGTGAGTTGGTAAGAGGAGAAAGTCACATCCAGTTCCCTGACTCTGTTCAGTGATTACTCACCCTACCAACAACCCAAAGACCTCAGCTCTTCTTGACTATCTTGAACTGAGTTGTGGGCTTGTAAGGTGCCCAGAAGTTTTGTATGGTTTTGTGTTATTTCTAGTAAGTAGCTGGAAGTCTGAGACCACGGTTGATGCACAACCAGAGGAAAGGGAAGGAAAAGAGGAAAAAGTAGATGAAGTGCGTCCTCCTGAACTCTTGCTATTTTGGTTTCAAACTTCACTTCTCCGTACTCTAACCATGAAAATACCGATGGTCATGGTGATGGCAGTGGCTGTGCTTTACTGAGCACCCACTCTGTACTATGTCCCGTCTTAAGCAGGCTCTCTTGACTCTCATGCTGGTTCTGTCTCATTTTTCTGACTTTTAAACCTTGGAATGTCCCACCCACTCCTCTTCTCCGTCCTCACTCACTCCCTTGATGATCTCATGCAGCCCCAAGATTGTTAATGAACTACACACTGATGAGCGTATCCCAGCCCCGGCCTCTCCCGGGGCCCCGGATGCTCACACGCCTCTGTCTACCCATCACCTCCACTTGGGTATCCAAGAGACTACTGCTGCTTAATGCGCCTGAAGCCAAATTCTTGGTTCCTGCACCCCACAACCAAAGGGTTCTCCTTTCACCCACTTCTCCGTTTCAATATGTGACAACTCCAGGTTACCCATCGTTCAGGACAAAATCTTTTTTTTTATTGCAAAAGTGTTGTTTCTTTTTTCTTAAATTTTTATTGGAGTAGAGTTGATTTACAATGTTGTGTTAGTTTCAGGCTTACAGCAAAGTGAATCAGTTATACAGATACGTATATCTGCTCTTTCTTAGACTCGTTTCCCGTACAGCCCATTATAGAGTATTGAGTAGAGTTCCCTGTGCTATACAGTATGTACAGTGTGTATGTGTCAATCCCAATCTCAGGACAAAATCTCGAGGTGTCTCTTTGTGTCTCACTATTCACCCAACCCACCCCTCATACTAGCTCATCCTACAGGTTCTACCTACAGAATATTTCCAGATTCTGACGGTCACTTATCACCACGACCACTGCTGAAATCCAAGCTCTCTTCCTCTCTCACCTGGAGATGCAGTCACCTCCGACCTGGTCTTTTGGCTTCTCCACTTACAGTGTTGTTGTTGTTTTTATTGGAGTATAATTGCTTTACAATGGTGTGTTAGTTTCTGCTGTACAATGAAGTGAATCAGCTATAGGTATACATATATCCCCTCCCTCTTGGACCTCCCTCCTCCCCCCCATCCCACCCTTCTAGGTGGTCACAGAGCACCGAGCTTACAGTCTTAAAAGCTACTTTCCACTGAACAACCAGAGTGGTCTTTCTAAAATATACATCAGGTCATTTCTCTGCTCAAGGCCACCAGTTGTTTCCCATCTCACTTAGAGTAACCCTGCCAGGCTGTATGATCCAACCAGCCCCTGCGTGCACACACACACACACACACACACCCTCTCTGCCCTCTTCTCCTTGACCCCCACTTTCCCATCCCTCCAGCCACACAGAGCTTCTTCATGCTCCTTGAACTTGCCAAGCACTCTCCCACTCCAGCACCTTTGAACTAGCTCTTTGCCGTACCTGGACATCTATATGGCACCTCATTTTCTTCCAGGTTCTGTTTAAGTATCATCTTATCAAAGATGCCTTCCTTGACTGTCCTTTAAGAAAAGTCACCCCCACACGCATACACTGTCTCCCCTACCCCTCAGCCCGGTCTTTATTTTTCTTCTAAGTATCATAACCACCTGACACAGATGTCATTGCCGTTTTCCATCTTCCCATGTTAGACTATTAACATCCGAAGAGGAGGGACTGTTCTGTTTACTGCTTGATTTCCAGCACCTAGAATACGCCAGAGTATGGGTTTATATGTTTATATTATTTGTTAAATCAATGAGTGCAGGTACCGTGATCCAATTTTACAGATGAAGAAACAGAGACTCTTAGAAGCTGATTACCTGCCAAAGACCAGTAAGCGGTAAGTTCAACCAGTACGTTCATCAGACACTGGAGTCTTTGCCTTGGTGTCCAGTCCCCTGTGGTGCCACCACGTCCATCACATTCACAACAATAAGGCATCTCCTTCTCCCGACCTCTCTTCTGCTGCTTCCGGGAAACAAACTGCTCTCGGGAGGTGTGGTGGGGAAATGCACAAACCAGCAACAGGCAGAGAGAAGTACAGGGTGTGTGCGGTTTTACTGGTGCCACACACCCGGCCTCTTCTGTCTCTTGTAATCGAGTTGCTGAGATGTGTACGGCTGGCCCAGATTCCAGGGCACCTACTCCACAGGAAAAGCGGGGCTTCCAAAGGAGGCTGGAGATGCCCACAGCCACTTTGCTGAGCCTCATCACACGCACTGCTCAGGCTTCTGGGTTAATCATGAGATGTGGAAAAGAGCAGGAAATCTACCTCCGTAACTGCAGCTCAGCTGGGTTCCTTAGGACATTTCCCAGCAGGCAGAGTGATCCCCGCTTTGCCAGTACTGCAGGCCCATCATTAAGCCCAAGATCCGCCATCCCCTCCTGGGAACAGAGTGCCTGACTCGCCCTCCCACCAAGACCTGCCGGGGGAGCCAGTGGACGCCCCTGACCCAGAGCTGCCAACAGATGCCGCCGCCCACCTGGCTGCCACAGGATGGGGCCGGGAGGGACAGGGCAGCTGGCCCCAGTCCGGCTTCCCGCTCCCCCTCCCCCGCCCCTCCCCCCCAGCGCTGACTCCCCCCAGCTCTTGTCAAACAGAACCAGCTCTGCTACTTACCAACTGTATCACCTTGGGCACGTTATTTAATCCAAGCCTCGGTTTCTGTGTGTAAAGTGGGGGTCAAGATCACGCTTACCTCCTAGGGTGGCCGTGAGACTGACTGAGATGAGGTCTACATTGCAGCCAGCACAGTGCTTGACCCGTAATGGAGCTGGGTAGGTGGTAGCTGTCATCAACACAGACTCAGAGGGCTGGCAGGGGTATCAGAAACCTTTCAGCCAGTGGGAGGCACTGCCAACTACACCCCTGGTAGGCAGGGAGAGCTGGACCAGTTGCCAGCCAGCCCATCCCTCAGTCTCTGGGGCAACTGCAGGGGTTCCTACCAGCCCCTCCCTCCTTCCTGCATCTGATTCCGATGCCATCAGCAGTCAGTGAGCCCAGAGGGACTCTCCAAAGCTCCCCTGGGTTTCCAGTTTCTAATTTCTACCATGATAACCTACCGTGGGTCCAGAGAAAGGCAAACTCTTGGCCACCTGAGGGACAGGGAGGCAAGATACCCAGTCTCGCTGTGGCTGATGGTAGAAAGCACGATGGCAACTCAGGTTTCTAAGCTTCCAAAGACAGTGGGGCCAGGCATGTGCCTACCAGCTTGGCTGAGTCTATTGCTACATCTTGGGGAACTGTGTTAGCCGCCTGGCATCTTGTTGGTGACATGACCTGGCTCACAGTGAGAGTGCTAACACACAGAAATCAGCAGATGTTGCCAGTCAAGGTGCCTCCCTTACCCCTACCCTCAAGAGCTGGTGAACGTTTATCAGCCCACCACCCAGCAAGACTGTTCTCGCTCCCCACCCCTGCCTTGGTTGCTTGTAACTATTCCCCTCACACTACACACCCATCTCAAGTGTTCCTGAAATAAACCGCCAGAGACAGGTGATGAGAAGCCACTGGGGACGCGGGCAGGGGGGCTGACCCCCTGAGCCAGCATTAAGGCTCCGCCTCCCTCCTTTCACTGTGCTCCTTCTCGGAAGAAAGTTCACCAGCAGGTATTTGGATGCAAAGACCCATCACCAAGATCTTTGCACCAGTGCTCCGAGGTGCATGTGGAGCAAAGAGGCAACCAGAAAAATGACTCAGAGCCCCGGAACTCTGACCTCTAGGGGACCACCTAGGGTCACAGAGACTTGTGGACTCCGCCCAGACCCCATGGAGAGCCTTGTGAGGAAGAGCTTGTGGGGCCGGTGGAAAAGGAGGGCTATCCAGTGTCAGCCAGCATCAGCGAGCTCAGCACAGACCTCAGCTTCTCTGGGGTCACGTCTGCATCGCCCCTTGAGGAAGCTGAAAGGAATCCAGGGCAGCAGCCTTGAGGCTGAGGGAGACAGAGCATCTCTGCCCCCATGCCCTTCACCAAATGGACACTGGCCGTTCTGTTCCATCAGGAGCATCGCTGAGCAGCAGCAGCTTCTCCAAGGACCCGGGGGCCCCGGATACTGGGAGTGGCACCGCGGGACCCCCGATGGGCATCCCCCTCCCTCCCCCTCTCTCCCCCACGGAACCCCTTTCCTCCGCAGCAGTAGGTTTCTCCCTGAACTTTACCCTTAAGGGAATCTGGTGCATTCTCTCCTACAATATTTATGACCCACATCAATTTTTCATTCATCCCATCACTCAGCTTCTCAGGCGAGTTTGGAAACTTTCCCTCTGAGTTCTCCTTCTGCTGAGGGTGAGATGGGGACCGGAGTAAAGCCCCAGGGACCTGCTGCACCATCCGCCCCGCCATCCTCCTGCCCGGAGAGCCAGTGTCTGCCACGTTAACTGCCAGCCCCTCCGCCCCTCTTTCTAAGCCGCTCACAATCTGATTACACCTCAACGTCCAACCTTACACCCCACCTCTGCGGCCCCTGCCCCCCCCCCCCACCTTCTCACTGTGATCTGCAAACACAAAGCTTCCCCTCCCTCTCTGGGTGGGGAAAGGGGTTCCTATTGCTTCTGACCCTGTCCTTCCTTTGGTGCATCTGGCCCTGCCTCATCCTCCAAGCCCAGACTAATTCCACATCTTCCCCCAAGCCACATTTCCCCTCATCTAACCCCCATACCATCTCCTTGCTCATCCCTGTTTCACTTCAGCCAGTAATTAATGACTCAGTATTTAGCTGTTCTTTAACTATTCTCTCTGGCTGAAATGTAAGCTCCCTAAAGACAGAGTCTGCACTTTCACACTTCTGTGGCCTGGTTCCCATGGGGCTTACGGTATATAGCACCAGCTACGTAGCAGGTGCTTCATAAATAACTAGATACAGAAATAAATAGCAAAGAATAAAATAACATAATAAAATGATAAATAATAATATAATTATAAATAAACGATTTAATACATAACTTGGTGGAAATCATTTGGACTTTTCTCTAATTTCTACCATGGGTCTTGGTAGAAGACCCATGGTAGAAATTATTATAATTGGGTCTTGTTTTTATCTGGTCTAATCTCAGATGTAATGATGATAATACAGAGATGTTCTTATCTCTGAGAAATACGATAGTATGTTAATTATATTAATAATAATAACGATTGCTCCAATTTATTGAGCCCTTACTCTGTGCTGGAAGCAGCAAAGTGTTTTGCAGGCACTATCTAGCTGACCTTTCAGGTAAGTGTTGTTATAACCCCCATTTCACAGGTGAAACACAGAGAGGTTGTGACTTGTCCAAGGACACACAGCTAATACGCGTTAGAGCAAATGCTCAACAGCTGTAGCTCAGACCAGGGCCCATGCTTAAACGTCGCCTCGTTCCTGCCACAGCTAGTATCCCTGCATCCCTACATCCCTGCGCACAGTCTCCAGGAGGGCAGCCTGAGGTGTGGACAATGCAGTAGCCACCAAAGGCCGGTGCAACCAGCCCAGCAAAAGAGGAGAACCTTCAGGTAAATATGGGGAATGAGCATAAACACTTATATCTGCTCCCGCCTGAAATACCAGAAATGTTATGTAAAGGAATAACAAAAGGGTCGCTCCCCAAAGACAGGGAGAGGAGGGGAAGCCACAGCATCAACACGACACAACAACGAAGACCCAACACGGCCAAAATTAAATAAATAAAATAAATTTAAAAAAAATTATATCAGAAACGAAAGTACTTCTATTTAGAGACAGATTCAGCAGTAAGGATACTGACAGCAACAGAGAAAAAACAAAAGAAAAAACACATTAAAAATTAGAGAGTACAAAACAATGAGAAAGACACAGCCCAGGTTCATTTAATACAGGGACAACTAGTCCTTAATACCTTACCTGTCTAGTAGAAATCACTACAATGCAACTTATTTTTACTGTGTATAATGTCACTCTAATTTATCTAGAAAGGATTAAATTGTGTTCAGCATTTTCTTTTTAAGAAGCATGAACTCGTTAAATTTAAAAGTTTTTTAGTTAAAATGTTTATAACATAGAATCCTAAAATAGTTTTCTCCTGATAGTCTGCCTTCCTCTATATGTACAAGCAGTCATATGTGATGATCTGACTGGACCTGTTTAGAAAGAAAAGGCAACTTTGCCCAAGAAGCTACTTTGCATGAACCTGAGATGAGGTGGAAGAAGGAAAATCACTGGACTGACTGAAGCAGAGTGATGATTAGGGATCAATGAAAATAGAACAGTAAACTGAGGGCCATGAATCCTGGCACAGCAAACAGGAGTAAATGAAAGTTTTCAGGAAAATAGTTATGTGGGATGCATATGCAGTCAACTAACCTTTGACCATGGTGCCCAAAACACAAAATGGGGAAAGGATAGTCTATTCAATAACTGGTGTTAGGAAAATTGATACCCACATGCGAAAGAATACCATAGACAAAAATTAACTTGAAATGGATTAAGGACTTAAATGTAAGACCTGAAACCATAAAACTTCTAGAAGAAAACATAGGTGGTAAGCTATTTGACATAGGTCTTCGCCATATCTTTCTGGATTTGACACCAAAAGCACAAGCAATAAAAGTAAAAATAAACAAGTAGAACTACATCAAACTAAAAAGTTTCTGCACAGCAAAGGAAACAACAAACAAAATGAAAAGGCAACCTATAGAATGTGAGAAAACATTTGCAAACTACCTATCAGATAAGGGATTAATATCCAAAGCATGCAAAGAACTCATATGCCTCAATAGCAAAATAAAAAAAAAAAAAATCCAATTAAAAAGTGGGCAGAGGACCTGAATAGACAGTTCCCCAAAGAAGACATACAAATGACCAACGGATATATGAAAAGGTGCTCAACATCACTAATCATCAGGGAAATGCAAGTCAAAACCACAATGAGATATGACCTCACTACCTATTATAATGTTTATTATGAAAAAAGACAAGAGATAACAAATCTTGGTGAGGATATGAATAAAGGGAACCCTTGTACATTGTTGGTGAGAATGTGAATTGGTGCAGTCACTATGGAAAACAGTATGGCAGTTACTCAAAAAGTTAAACATAGAACTACCGAATGATCCGGCAATCCCACTTCTGGATACATATCCAAAGGAAATGAAATCAGTATCCCAAAGAGATATCTGCATTCCCATGTTCATTGCAGCATTATTGACAATAGCCAAGATAAGGAAACCTGTGTCCATCAATGAACGAAGAAAGAATATGTGGTATATATATTCAATGGAATATTATTTAGCTATAAAAAAGAAGGAAATCCTGTCATTTGTGACAACATGAATGAACTCGGAGGGCATTATGTTAAATGGAAAAAGTCAGACTGAGAAAGACAAATGCTACATGGTATCACTTACATGTGCAATCTTAAAAAAAAAAAAAAAAAAATTGAACTAATAGAAACAGAATAGAAGGGTCCTTGCCAGGGTCTGGGAGATGAGGCAATCAGGAAAACGTTGGTCAAACGTACAAACTTTCAGTTTTAAGAAGAATATGAATAAGTTCTGAGGATCCAATGTACAACATGGTTACAGTAGTTAATAATACTGTCTTGTATACTTGAAATTTGCTGAAATAGACTTTAAGCATTCTCACCACCAAAAAAAAAAAAAAAAAAAAAACAAGGGTATGGGGGTAGAGGGGAACCATGTGAGGTGATGAAAATGTTAATTAACTTCATCAGGACAAGTATTTCCCAATGTCTAGGTGTATCAAATCAGTTTGTACACTTTAAATATATACAATTTTATTTGTCAATTATACCTCAAGAAAGCTGGGAAAACAAGAACTAAATAAATATTTAGTAAATGAAAAAAAGTTATGAGGTAGGTGTTTAGGAAATATTAATTAGGAAACACTGTACAGACAGGACTAGAGCAGACAGGTACTGCAAACAAGGAAGTAATCTCTCTCTTCTTCTATGGCAATAAACTAAGAGTACCCATGCCTGACAGCAATTCATCAGCAATGTCCCAAAATTCAGATTCCCAAGAGAAAGAACAAACGAATAGGAGAGAAGAGATGCTACGTATATCCTCAGCCCATAGCTTTATCTGTTTTCAGTCTACAAACCAGTTTCTTACAGTCCCCTGGGAACAGGAACATGAAACTGCAGGAGGATAATGGCTGCTTTAACATCTCTCTCTAAGCTCATCAACGATGTGCTAATAGTTCATACATTTAAGCCAGACACTTGTAACTCATTTTCAGTGGTGCAATTGTCTAATAAATTGTTTGAAACTTTAAAAAATCTTCAGTGTTCCATAGAAATGGAAGCCTTTTCACAATAATTGAAACCAGTAATGCAAAACAAATGTATTTCCTTGATAAATTTAGTTTTAAGTAAGCTTTAATTTATATGTTAAATTTTTAAATTTAGTTCAAGTTTTGGCAGAGACATGTTTATTTTAATTGTTGGCCTTCAAAACTCTAGCTTAGGAATAAGCATCTGCCTCTTTTCAATTTTCCGCATAAACTGGGTAAATTTCTTCAAGTTGCAAATGAGGGGTGAACATACACTGTATTGCTTCTGGAAAGGTTACAAAATTGCAGCACTTTTTGTGAATCCTTTATGAGAGATCTTACAGCATTACCCTTAAATCTTCACTAGGGTTCTTATAATGTACTTATATTTAAGCTGTTTTCAAAGAACATAATACATTAGCATCTAGACCTTGTGCCCAAATATCGCTCTTTGGGGCACTTGTCGAATACTCTAATAAATTTTGAACTCCTCTCATTGCTTTATAGAGATTCACAAAACACATGGATCCTTTCTCTAAGATGAAAAACCTCCCAGAGGATAAGCACAAACCCAGCCTCAGCCCACCTATATTGGAGACCCTGTAACCAATCTGACAAATAATAACATACAGTGCGTATTTCTCCAGCTATAGCCTTTGGAGGAAATCAATAAAACTTTCAGAAAATTAAAGTTAGAGCTCTTGAAACACTGTAGGAGGTAACATTCATCCTTTGCAAATACCTTAAGAAAACTGACTTCTGAGAGAATCCAATCCCTATTATAAAATATTCTTCCTTCACCAGTAATGGCAACACTGGTAAAGGCACTGCTAAGCATGGTTGCACCCATCTGAACCAAGCAGGCATAGAATCTAGGTAACAACGCCCACTGGCTATTAATATGATGGAAACTATCTGTGAATTGGGACTCAGTTGATATTAACATGTAAAACCCCTGAAAATCTACAAGAGCATTTTCTTCTGGGGTGTTTTATTTCGTCGGTTTCTTTTTCAGTCTACCTTTTAAGGTATTACCCAATCGCCATGTTACGTATGGTGTCTAGCCATGGTACTGATGTTCATGATTCCATGAAATGGCATCTTTGCTTTACAAAGTATCAGGGTTATAACAGAGAGAGTGGTGAAGGACTAAGAAACATACTTTAATAGAGCCAGTTAACTTGCTGGACACTAACATCCAGTCAGGAGCCTCAAGTAACATCTCTGCCCAAAAGTTTCAATTGCTAAATAGCAAGGGAATAATACCAAGGCCCAATCACAGAGTAGCAAATACCAGAGGCCTGGGAAAATCCCAAGAGAATAGCTTCAATGGCAGTGATTCTCAAATGTTCAAGGTACACAAGAATCACCTGGTGAATGTGTAAAAACAGTTTCTGAGGCCGATCCTCTGAGATTTTAATTCAGCAGGTCAGGCGAGGTCCATGAATTTATAGTTCTAACACGGCTGGCGGAACCAGAGCTGCTGCTCTGAGGAACACACTTTGAGAACCACTGCCCCACCACTATTAAATCAGAGTCAGCAGTCTTGTAAAATGCAAGGTGATTTGCATGTTCATTAAAGTTTGAGAATCACTGCTTTAGGAAATGAGGCAACAGGTTTGTTTGGTTTTTTCCTTCCTCCTGTGATATCAGGATAGGGAGATGGTGAAAAGAGAGGTTTTCAAAAGAAAGTAAGTGCTTAAATCACACTCTTTGTCATGAAACAAACCTATCTGGCCACCTTGCTCACCTTCCTCAATGAAGCATCACTCACTCCTTCCTTTATCCACCTCTCCATCCTCACTGTACCTTACCTAGGGCTCACGAGGAGACAGAGGTCCCATATGAACTTCAGATCGGCATGTTATAGATTTCCCGGGAAAATCCAGAATTCATATAATTGTTTTTCTAGTCAATAAAAATTACACTGGCATTAAACAAAGAATCAAGTTTGAATTACATACGTTTAGAAAACTTTTCATGTAAATAACTTCACAAGAAATTCACAGAAAAATATTTTTTTAGACTGATTGGCAACAGGGCCACGACAAGAGCAAGAAATGTCAACAGAGTGGCCTCCTGTGGTCACCCATGTCTCAGAGATGGAGGAAGGAAAGATAGCCTCTTGACTGATTTGCACTGTATGTAATTTTACATTACATGTAATTACGTGGACTAAACCAAGTGTAACACAGAAGACTAAACATGCTATCGTTCCATGTGATGAGCCTCTACAAAGAGGAAAAAACAGAAGATGTGAAAAAAAAACCACTTTTTTTCTACTTTAATTTTGTACCTATATGAGATGATGAATGGTCACTAAACTTACTGTGATAATCATTTCATGATGTATGCAAGTCAAAGCACTACGCTATATACCTTAAACTTTTACAGTGCTGTATGTCAATTATATCTCAGTAAAACCGGAAGGAAAAAAAAAAGTGGAAGATGTGAATATATCAAGCCTTGGCAATGGGAAAGGCCTAAGTCCACGTGACTCATCACACCTCCTTCTTGCTGATTCATGCTATTGTAGATTCAGCAGCTCCAGCAGCGAAACAGCTTATCTGTTAATAAGCTACAGAAAGAAGAGCCCCAAGTCCCATCACGCACTGCAGAAATGTGATTTGAACTGGCAAACATCTCCCAATCCACCACAACAACCCCTTGCCTCGCTTACCTGAAACTTTCACACATACCACATCTCCCCAATTATTTCCATAATCAGTGAGCCTATTGCTGATCTAAAACCTGACACATACATGAGTAGATTCCAGGTCTGTTAAGTACCAGGAGCAAAGGAGGACACAGAAAAACACCGCATTTAGTCTCATTTTCTCTGAGAAATTCAGTGCACTGCAAGACAGCACTGGACTGAGAACACGGAACCAAGGTTCTAACACCAGTTTTTCTACCAGATACCTTGAAGCAAGTCACTTGGCCTCTTTCATTTCATTTCTTTCGAAATTAGACTACATTATCATTCAGATACTTCCATATCTAGGAGTCTGTGATTATGCTGAGTATCCATGCTATTAGAAAGCCAAAGAAACAGCTACTCAGAAGCACATGGAAAATAACCATCTTGGATGAGACTTAAGAGCTGCAGTGGCACTAGCTCCACACAAGGCATCCTAATCCCAGGTCAGAACTCGGTACTGCAGGCTGCCCAGAAACTGGGGCATATAATAAGGTTTATTCATATGAGCATCCTTCCTAACTTATTCAACCAGAAGTCTTTCATGAATACCACCCAGATGCTGAAATTAGGATCGCCATCCTTAGGTATCAGGGATTAAAGTATGATCCAAAGAGTTCAAGTTGCCTCCAAAATGTCTACAACTGCATGGAAGTTGAAGGCCTCACTCACCTCGTTCCCGCCACATCCTGCAAATCCTTTTCTTAGAAGGAAATCACAAACTCCCTTTCTTGAAGACAGATGGGTAATTCATGTACAACCATCTGTGAGACTGCCTGCATGGGGCCTCCTTGTTTGAAGACTACAGAGATTTTAAATTAAAAGAACCATCTATGTCAACTCTGTCTAGATGATGTGTTCAAAGGGAAGACTCAAAGCAGCAAACTAGAGGGAACTTTTCGTTTACTTATTTCTAAAAAGCCAAATAAACCCTCTAGGAATGGTTATCTGTCATTTCCTTTCTCAGCACCCACTGTTCCTTCTTCTGGCTGCAGTCACAATTTTTATTTGCAAACCATGACTACCGCCCTCAGTGGACCCATGTCTTCTGTCCCAGGCTTCCTTTTCCTCTAAGAATTTTATGATCTGCATGAATCACTTTGCATAGATAACTAAAATTGATCATTAAAATCTGAAATTAAAAAACAAAAAAAGAGCATGCAACACCCTGTTCTTATTTTGCTTCAAGGATACTCCTACTGAGCTCATGGAGCTGAAAGCTGCAAAAACTTGAAGGATCCTCCTCTCAGGTTGAAAGACTAGGACATGAAGTACCCAAGTATGCCACACAGAGTTCAAGAAAAGGAATACAGCCAGATCTTCCATCTAAGTACCAGGAAGAAATCGGAGGTAGGGAAAAGAATTGGGGTAGCTCAGCAGTAGCCTTTTTCTTAACGTCAGAAGCCTGATTTTTATTCCGAAACAAGACTATAAAACAGCATTTCCCAGACATTGTCGCATGCAGGTGTAATCATGTGACTGTGTCTGGGCCAATGACCTGCAAGAACAAGTGTTATGCTGGCTTCCAGAAGGCTCTGGCAAAAGTCCAACTTAATGAAATGAAAATGTCTGATTAGACCTTGACTTGTCCTGACAACTCTGGTCACAGGGAAAGCAGTCTTATTGACTCATCATGTCATTTCGCTCAACTATTGATGCAAGGAGTATCATGAGGAAGAAAGAACTGCTTGCAAATGTACAAAGTAAGCAACAAATACCCCTGTCAACAGTATTAAATTATTTATCAATCACACACTACAGGTTATATCACAGTAGTTACAATGATGGAGGCCACTGGGTCCTCACCAACAAAAAGACTGGCTCTTCCACTTTTAGGACAGTTATTTAGAGCAGGGGTCCCCAACCCCCCAGGAACCTGGCCGCACAGCAAGAGGTGAGTGGCGGGGAGCCAGCGAAGCTTCATCTGCCGCTTCCCATCACTCACATTACCAGCTGAACCATACCCCCAATCCCCCGTCCGTGGAAAAACTGTCTTCCACGAAACTGGTCCCTGGTGCCAAAAAGGTTAGGGACCGCTGATCTAGAGGACTACAGGGCACTCAGCGTTTATCAGGAGTCTGTGCTTTCACAGAATCTACTCTTCAGTAAGTCTACAAATCTTTTATCCTTGGCCCTAAAAGCCAAAATCAGGGTTGTACTTTATTATAATCAAGGTGTTTAGGAATTTCTGGTGAAAATAAAAGTTTACACTCAAAAGTGAATAAATGTTCCTGAATCTACCTTTCATCTTTGGTTAATACGTTTCTTGCTAAACAAGCCAAATTCATAAAGGAAAAGACAGGTTACCTCATAACACTTTCTTTTCAACTAAAGCAGTAAAGACCCACACTAACGCTGCATTTTTTTACTTCCAAATTCTATACATCAGGCTTCTCACAGAAACTTTCACTTCAGCCAGTGGAATACCTTGCAGGAGGCAGGCACTCAAGAAATATTTGTTAAGGTGACTTGAACATAGTAACACATTAGGTGAACATTATAGGAAGTTAGCCTAAGGGCTCTTCACTGAGAAGAAAACAGTTTTTTACCATGTTCTTTATTGCCAAGTGAAAGGATATACATATATAGCCTTCTTCGCTCAAAATGTACCCTCTCCACATCACTGACATCCTGTAAATGGCCATAAATCACAACTGGTCCTTGTCATGAGAAAAAACTGTGTGTGTCAACTTGAGTTTGTCTGCCTTAAAAGACAGGTGCAAGGGTAAAATCAAACATATTTAAGTGCTTGGGAAAGCAACACTGCTCTACAGAAGCAAGGGAATATTAGGGGCAGGAATTACAAACATATACACCTTTTATAGCAATAGACTCCAGACAGGAAATCAGGATGAGACTGGTCTATCCTGGCATTCATTTCATAGAGTTTAGTTTCGTCTGATGAATATTTAAACCCAAAGCACTGCAGTGGTAGTGCCAATATATGTCATATTTTCAGTTGCATCTCCTTTCTGGACTAGGAGCGCCCCTAACTATTCATAAGCCTTAAAATCCTAATTATTGGGTAGACCAGCGGCAGACTGGAGTGACACGAAATTAAGGTTGACTTTTAAGAAAATAGGCACACGTCTTGTACTGCTCTATTAGATACACTTTGGCATTTTGCAGAGCCCAAATGAATTACAGAAGAGACACAGGTACTGTTAATACATCACATGCCTTCTAAAAATTCTGGAAGACGTGGGGAGTCCCACATCATTTCTTTGGGACTAGAGACGTTGCCAAGGACTGAAATTGATGATGCATAGAAGGAGAACCCTCCAAAACTAACTCCTCTGCTTTGCTGACCCAAAGGAAGCCAAAGGAAAGAGACTCTCTCACTCCAAGTAACTCCCTAAACTAACAATGTTTAGAAAAAACAAGTATTTTCAAGATGGTTCAGAGTTGGAGGATAGCAGGCAGAGAGTAGAAACTGACTTGGATTTGATTATGGGGTCACGAGAAAGGATCAGAAATGTTCATTTTTAGTTATTACTGAAGTTTTTATAAAATCCCAAGACATTCACTAGAACTTTACTAATTAAGACACGTAACCCACACACAACTAGACTACAAGTACTTATAATACATGTTTTTGTTTTTTGTTTTTTGAGAAAGAAATCTCAACTACCAAAGGTTCACCAGCTGCAGGACTTCAAAGGCAGTAATAGGAGCAATGGTCTCCAATGACTCAATTTGGAAAGAAAAATCTCTCACACAACCCACGCATTAGACAAGATGACATATACATCTACTTCAGGACACCTTACATTTTGGATGAATAGCCTTGAATTTACTTCACAGCCAATAGCTTGCCAGAGAAAACTTAGAGTTGGATCCTATTACTTAATACACTAAATCCACAGCTCAAAGTCCATCTCACTGGATAATTGAATATAACTAGCGATGGGAATTAAAACTGAGGATGCTAGCAGCCCTGATTTCACTGTTATTATTTGTACTGTGTGAAATGATTTTCGTATTGGCAAGTATGGGATCTCTGAAACTGTGCACTCTTCCTATCTACCATGGTACATACGATTATTTGCCCATGCACGCTCTGAGGGGCAATGCGGTACAATGAAAGGAGCCCTGAGCTTGAGTCAAAACCAGTTCTAGTGCCAGCTCTGCCACTATCTGGCTGAAGACCTTGGACCACACTTTAGGTCTAAGTTTACTCATTAATTTATTTAATAACCATGATTTGATCACAGACCTAAAAGAACACAACATTGCTCAGCTGTAAAAGGGGGGAAACTAGACCTAGTTTATAGAACTGGTGTTAGACTTAAATGAGATAATGGGTGTACTTTGCATCCAAGACACATTGGTGCTAGTCTTCTTCTACCGCAACTATCAGGCACTGTGTTCAGTCTAAAACACCATTGCAGGGAGCACACTGGAAGCCCTCATCTCGTTTGTCATCACTGGGTAAAGCCTCTTGCCTCTTAGTCGGTAAAATCCATGAAGGCCAGGATTTTCTTCTTTCTAATACACAGACGCATCCTCTGAACCTGCATGTGCCTCAGCATCTAGTAAGCACTTAATAAATAATTGTTGAATGAATAAATTCTCTTTTACTCCTTAAAATAACTCTGGATCAACTAATATTTTTACCATTTTACAGTGAGGAGGCTGAATAATGAGATAAACTGTCTATACAATCAGGTGATAAGGCCCTTCCAATTCCACAATGCTATCTATAGTTGTTATATTTTCCAATAGTTCATCATTATATCATTCTTCCTAAATAATTGCTACTTACTCACATTTATTTATTGGTTATTGCTTAAATAATAGCAAGAGTCTCAAACTATAAAATCTACTCCTATCTTTAAAGAAAATAAAATATTTGAACCATAAAAAAAATCATTTGTTTATAAGAAAACTTTATTCTCACATCTACACACGAACTATCTAATGAGGTTATTCTTTTTTTTTTTTTTTCTTTTTTTTTTTAATGAGGTTATTCTTAAGAAACTCTTCCGGGCTTCCCTGGTGGCGCAGTGGTTGAGAATCTGCCTGCTAATGCAGGGGACGCGGGTTCGAGCCCTGGTCTGGGAAGATCCCACATGCCATGGAGCAACTGGGCCTGTGAGCCACAATTACCGAGCCTGCGCGTCTGGAGCCTGTTCGTCTGGAGCCTGTTCTCCGCAACAAGAGAGGCCGCGATAGTGTAAGGCCCGCGCACCGCGATGAGGAGTGGCCCCCGCTTGCCGCAACTAGAGAAAGCCCTCGCACAGAAACGAAGACCCAACACAGCCATAAATAAATAAATAAATAAATAAATAAATAAATAAATAAATAACTGATTGAAGGACTTAAAAAAAAAAAAGAAACTCTTCCAAGTAGTTTTCCCAACCTAAACTTCCATATACTTTTCCCCAAATAAGAAGCGAAATAAACAATCAGTCAAGAGTGATATTAAAAACATGGGGGCAATCCTGTCCCTAAAACATTTCTTCACCAAAATTTGGATTCTTTCACTTTAAGAGCAGCAAGATCATCTTTTTTACTATCTTTCAGAAGATAACTGTAGCTTCCCTAGTCTGGGGCCCTAAATGAGAAAGACCTCGGTTAGATGCAGCCAATGTCACAGGGTCTCCTGGCTCTGAATCAGTATTTTCACACACTCCCAATCATAAATGCCCCAGAGACCTCCTATCCCCAAAACTGACACTGCTGTATCTCAAGTTCAGGTTTACAGAATGATGGCCTCCTCCAAGGCCTTCCTTAGAAAACGTATTCCCAAATTTGCCATCTCACCTCATGCTTCCTTCTCCAAAAGCAGCCTACTCTTTACCACTCATAAGTCTTCTCCTCTAAAGGGCTCAACGTACATTGGGGCACTCAGCAGATATTACACTCTACTCCATCAAAAGGATCTCATAAATTTGTTTTAATTTAGTAATTAACATTCCTCTAGACTCGCAGAAGTGTTGAGGGCAAAGTCATAACGCTTTTAATGGCAAAATCAAACTGTAAGCCCAGGTCAGACTTCACATCTAATGCTGTTGCTGGCAGACCCAGTGATTTTGAGACCGAGCAAGATGATTTTATCATTAAGGCATCACCACTGCTGTGCAGGGAATTTCTCTTTCATTACACCTCAGCTCCCTCCCACCTCAAAACGCTGCGTAGAGTTCTAACGTACTCTGAAACCACAGTAACTTATGACAGAGCAGCCATTATGATGACCTGTAAGTCATCAAGATACATATCAACCACTGGCTATGTTATTAATACTTGAAGTATCAAATTTGCTAAGGAAGCAAAAAGGAGCTTCGTTCTTCCTCAAGGGGAATCAGAAACCAGTATGTTCAAGAGAGGATTTCCATAGGAAAACCGCCCCTGCCTCAGACAGCACCTACCATCAACATGTTTATGGGCAAACACAGTATCAGAAAAACATGCTGTGAGTCTTAGAAACAGCATATGCCTCATTTCATACGGGCTGCTATGGTGCTAGGCATTGTTTTTTGGTTTTGTTTTTTTTACTGCATTTCAGAGAAATAACCGTAAAATGAAGGTCTATAACCAGCATATAACACAATAAACAACAGCATCAACTTCTGCACCCTTTTTGTGAATGGTTTCCCTATGCTTTAATTGAAAATGTAAGTTTTAATATGCTTTGTGTTTTCTCTCAAAATAGTTTGGGACCAATTCTATTCTAAGACTTCTGTATTTACCATCTCCATCCAAGGTCCAAAGATTACAGAATTTACAAATGAAGGACACCCCCTACACACACACACACACACACACACACACACACACACACACACACACACACGTCAGTCATAGAGGAGCTATGACAACAAAATTCCTGAATGACAGAAAGAAACACAGAGGACAGTGGCTTGAAACAGCAATGGTGGTCACCACAAGCTTTGTCCTAGAGTTCAGCTCAGGTCTTTCTGAAAGCCTGGACCAAAAATTCACAAAAACAAGAAGCAGTAACACAGTTCACATAACTTTCCTGAGCTTAAATGTATAATAGATCCGGGTAACTGTCCAATCTAGGTTGTATCTTCAGGGAATCTCAAACTCTCATAAAAAACCAAGGTTTCTGGCTCAAGGAAAGGCTTAAAGTTAGAGATGAGCATTGTTAAATCACTGGTTCCTATTCACATTTCAACCCTTGAAATAACGCTTCACTACTTGTCTCAGTCACCAGCGACTCTAGTCTGTCTTGAGAAAGCTCACACGCCTCCCTGGACTCAGCCATCTCCTTCTCACCGACAGGTCAGGTCCAATACAACCAAAGCTTAATTCACTTTAAAAGATATGTGAACTATTATTCAAGGACAGTAGCTGTCTGTTTACAGAAGCTTCATCCACATCAAGGCAGCTGAGTTTGTGAGCTTGATTTTTGTATTCTTCTTTCATTCTGTCAAAATTCAAGCTTACAGATATTTCTGCTTTCAGTCTATTCTTTAATAAATGTCCCGCTCAGTGTAAGACAGGACTCAGAGTTTCAATGACATAACTGTATATTTTCCCAAGAAAATTGTTTATGTACCTTTCCATAAATGTTTTAACTTTTTCACCTAGAATATAAAATCCTTGAAGAAAATGTCTGTCTTCTATAGTTTAGCAAGATACATGCTCAACACAATTTCCAAATCACCTTTAGTACCAATTTTAACCATGAAGAACACTGAAAATTCTACTGTAAATTATCAAATATATGGTAGCAAATATATAAATGAAATTCTTCTGTCATTTAGTACAAAGAAGAGAGATACAAATATAGGATAATTTCTCAAATGAGTTTCAACTACTTAATGTGCTACTTTAAAGCATATTCACAAACAACAGAAATAATCAATCTGAAGAACTGGATTCATCTCTATACACAGGGGACATTTTTATACAGTTTCTCGAAGAATTAGCCACACACAAGCACAATAGGTACCATAAAGATTAAAAGAAAGTAACTGCATTAAAAATACTTCAGTTTATTAAAAGGAACGGTTCCTATTTTATATGTATACACATCTATTTTTATAGAAAAGAACACATCTATTTTTATTCTAATTTCCATGACTCACTCCCCACCCATTCACCGATGAGATAGATAACAGTTGATCCTATTTTTCACCTTTTAATTTATTCTACCTGGAGAAATAAAATTCATCACTGTCCCATGTTATTTTCCCTCCCCTTTGGACATTTATCCACTAAATAAACATCTACTACCCACTGCTGTTAAGCAGTGTGCTGGGTCCTGGGGCTCCATCCCAGTCTCCTCCGCTGGTTTCCCCTATTTGCCCCAATTTCTAAGCGCTGAAGTGTCCCAGGACTCAGCCCTGTCTCATCCTCAAGTCAGTCTACACATGCTCACTTGGTGGTCTCAGCTAGTCTCCTGGTCTAATTAGCATCTATCCTATGCTGACCACCCCCATATTTATATATACTGCAGACCTCTTTCCTGGGCTCCAGTTTCACATATGGACTCACCAACTCATCCTCTGCCAATAGATGTTTTACAGATCTCGAACGTTTAACAGGCCCAACTAACTCCAGATCTTCTCCACCAAACCTCCTTTCAAAGGATGAACTTGATGACAACTTCGTCCTTCTAGTTAGTTAGGCTGAAATCCTTGAAATCATCCTGACACCTCTTTCTGTCATACCCCACAGCCAAGCTATCAACAAACCTCTCTTGGAAGGCTGGCCAAGGAGACACTTTGACGTAAGCTTCTGCCCAATCCTGACGCCTCTGCCTCCCTCCCACTATGTTGTTCCCAAGGGCACATGCTTACAAGTATTCTACACACTAAACCCTATCTGAGTCTACTTCCCAAATGATCCAAATGCTTCAAGTCTTCACTACAAACATCCATTACAATATTGTGCATACAACAGCTTATCCCTACTAGAAATAAAACAAAGGATGATTTTAGCTGATCTATGTGTAGAATCTTATAGTTATAGATTCAGAGATTAAGGATATTTCTTGTCTTCTTTACAAGGACACTGAATGCCTCATGCTGCCTTACTACTCTTTTTGTTTATCCTCCATGCAGCAATGAAAGGCTTTAAATAAATCTTATCCATTCAAGTCCAACTGGTACTTTTTCTTTCTCTTCCCTGAGGAGCATCTTTTTTCTACACTACCACTTCTCTATTACTTCAGTTATTCACTGCATTTAGTTGTTTATCTTATTTTTTTCAGAAGTATTCCTTCATAACAAGGAGGTGCTAAAAACCTCATTTCACAAGTAGGTATGAAAAAGAAATATCTGGAACACCTTTCCTAAAAAGAAATCCAAAGGTAGCTAATTTAGTACATAAGCCTTTAGGAAAGCATTAGAAGAAAGTAAGACAAAGTCAAATATTAACAATTTACTGAACATAAATTCTCATTACACAAAATAGTATCTCTCCTTATAACTTCAAAATATTAATAGGGCAACACAGCGAAATATCAAGGGTCAGATGCAGCTAGACTACAAAATGTTATGTTTTTATTTTAGAAGTATGATTTTTATTATTGCTGAAACGAGAATTTTAGAAAAAAAACTACCATCAGTTTCTTAACATGTAATTTATTTGTAAAAGTCAACCAAAACAATCTGAATTCAATCATCAGCTCAGGAAGCAGATTCCATGACATTTTTTTCCCCTAAATGCTAAATGACACAGGCAGCGATAAAATATGCAGAGAAAGAACCATGTCACAGAAGATGTGACAATTTTGATAAATGATGATAAACTGTGATGTAGAACAGCCGTTTGTAAGCTGCTGTTTTCAAAAACATGTATTTTAATGATGATTTTTGCCAAATATCATTTTAGAGAGATAGTCTGTAATAAAACCATTGACAAACAAAATTGGTACCTTATTATAAATTAGAACAGAAATGTATTTAAGTTTTCAGCAAACTTGTAATTTTGCTTTAAATGAGAATGCATTTTAGATCCAGTCAGTTCCTTACAATGTTAAACACAGTCATCATCTGACCCAGAAATCCCACTCCGAGGTATAAAACAGAAATTAAAACATACTTTCACACAAACCCTTGAACATGAATGTTCATACATGCAACATTATTCATAAAAGACAAGAAGTGCAAACAACCCAAATGTCCATCAAGTGACATATAATATCAATAGAACAGAATATTATTCAGCAATAAGAAGGAATAAAGTACTGATACATGCTACAATACGGATGAACCTTGAAAATATTATATTAAGGAAGCCAGTCACAGGAGGCTACATATCATTATGTTTATATGAAATATAAATTCTATTGATATGAAATGCCCAGAATAGGCAAATCCATAGAAATAAGATGTAGATAAGTGGTTGCCTAGGGTTGAGAGTGTAGAGGGAATGGAGAATAATTGCTAATGGATATAGGGTTGCTTTCTGGGGTAATGAAATGTTCTAGAATTGTGCACCGTGATGGCTGCACAACTCTCTGGCTATACACAACCTCTGAATTGTACACTTTAAGTGGGTGAACTGTATGTGAACTACATCTCAAAAAAGCTATTTAAAATGCCAGTTAAAAAGGCCAGTCATGGGCGTTCCTGGTGGCGCAGTGGTATAGAATCCACTTGCCAATGCAGGGGACACGGGTTCGAGCCCTGGTCCAGGAAGATCTCACATGCTGCGGAGCAACTAAGCCCACGAGCCACAACTACTGAGCCCAAGTGCCACAACTACTGAAGCCCGCGCGCCTAGAGCCCACGCACCGCAATGAAGAGTAGTCCCCGCTCGCCGCAACTAGAGAAAGCCCACGCACAGCAACAAAGACCCAACGCAGCCAAAAATAAATAAATAAATAAATTTACTTTTTAACAAAAGGGCCGGTCATGTTGTAGGTGTTTATAACTTGTATAGACTTTTCAAAGTCTAAATCCCTAATTATCAAAATATGTTTCTTACTGTCCACAAACCTCATTTCATTTCCTTACATAAAACCACCTGCCTATTCCACTATAAATACTACACGTAGTGAAAGAAAGTGCTTCTAAAATTAAATCATGTTTTCAAAACAGATTTCTCCTTAATATATTTAATTTTAATGATTCGCATGTGCATTATCCACACTTTCCATTAACTATGGTTAAATTTTCAATCTCAGATAAGTATCCCCCAATACAAAAGCACAGTAACAGGCCATTCCTCTCCCAACACAAGCTGTGTGGACTAAACTTTTAACGTATTAGCTTGAATTTTAAAAAGCAAAATTAAGGAGGCAGATCTGTAAGAAAAGCAAGCATATGAAGTCTCAGAATTTTAGAATGGAAAATATTTTCAAGATTGATCCTCTTCAGGACTACCGAAACTTTAGTATCTAAGAACTAACCCCAGGAATTTTGTGATATTCTCATATCACCTTACTTTTTAAATTTTTATTGGAGTATAGTTGATTTACAATGCTGTGTTACTTTCTGCTATACATACCTTACTATTTTGCCTTATTATTTATATTTACATTAAGTTGATTCCTTTCCTTTTTTTTTTTTTTTTTAAACTTAGCAATGTATGACACAACATCAGTGACCTTAGGGGTTTGGTAAGCTATCTGTACTAGTCTAACAAACATTACAATAAATAAAATTTTAAATGGTGATGTGTCTATCACTTAAAAACATCTTGCACATGATCAGTACTACATCTACCACACTTTGGGAAACACTGATCTAGTTTTAGCTTCTAATTTTATGGGTGAGAAAGTTGAACTTCCTGGTGACTCTCAAAAGTCTGTGCACATCAGAACCTCCTGGAGGGTTTGTGTTAAAATAGAGAGTGCCGGGCTCTTCCCCAAGAGCGTAGGTCTGGGGTAAGGTCTGAGAATTTACGTTTCTAACAAATATCTAAGTGGTACTAATGCTGCTGGCCCAGAGACCGCCCTTCAAAAACCACTGACCAAAACCTACTAACCCCAAATTAGTCAGACCAGAATTTAAACTAGAACCCAATCTTCTCTTAGATGCTCTTATAATTATATGCTCTATCAAACATGTTTAATGTTGCTGAATTTTATTCACCTTTCACTTAATTTTACTCTTTTCAATAAAGGTGATTATTAAATGCTAAAGATCAGGTTTATACATTTTTAAGACTTCAGAGTTGTTATAAAATAGTGATTAATAAAAATTTAAGGAAAAGAACATTACAATCACCTTTGAGGACCCTGAATCCCTTTTCTTGGTCACATACCCTCCGTTAGTCCTTTGAGATAAACATTATCTTCAAGTTTGTGTCTCATCATCCACTTGCTTTTCTTGTTAGTTTTCTCATAGCTGTATCTCTAAATAACATATTGTTTAGGGTGTATGTTCTGAGCTTTATACTATATCTTTTTATGCTATTTGCTTTTTTATTCAATATGATGTTTTTGAGATGTAGCCCTCGGTTTTTATCAGTAATTCATTGCTTTCATGGCGGGACACTATTTCATCTACAAGAAAACAGCACTAAAATTGTTGACTTTTTTTTTCATTTTGAAAAAATCAGAGGTAAAAAAGAAGTTGCAAAAATAGTACACAGAAGTCCTATGTATGCTTCATCCAGTTTCCTCCAATGGTTACATCTTACCTAACTATATTACAGTATCAAAACCAGCAAACTGGTTTTGGGACAATGCTTGTGTATAGTTTCATGCCATTTTATTATACATGCAACTCTCAATTTTTAAGTTCTTTTTTTTTTTCTCGCGGGCCGCCCAGGCCGCGAGACCAAGGGCCGCGGGGGCCGGGCCGGCGCGCCGCCCCCGCCCCGCCTCAGGCCGCCCGCGCTTGGGCCGCCGCCCGGCGACGCGAGGCCAGTCCCACCCCGCCCCCACCCCCGCCGCCGGCCCGGGGGCCGCTCACCTTCCGCGTTGCCCCAGACCACCATGCCCGGGCACAGCCGCCTCCTCCGGCCTCGCTGGCCCCGCCGCCGCCACACGGTGCCCTCGCCTGGGGCGGGGAGAAGGGCCGGGGAAGGAGTCGCACCGCCGCGCCGCGGTCCACGCTCGCCCCACACTCGCAGCGGCCACCCTGAGCGCGCCCAATGGCTGCTCTGTCCCTCCCCCTCCGACGGGCGCGCGCGCCGCGGCTCCGCCCCACCCCTCCCCCTGCGGGGGCCGGCGCGCTCCCAGGCTCCTCCCCGCCCTTCCCCACCCGCGGCGGTTCCGGCCCCGGCTCGCACTCCGCCCCGCGCTGCGCAAGTGCCTGCCTCGCGCCTAGCCTCGGGCGACCCTGAACCACCGGCGCGGCGCCCCTCCCAGGCCCGCCCGCGGAGGTCAGCCCCTCCGCTGCACGTGACCGTCTCGCTCGCGGGGGCGGAGAGGAGCGCGGCGCCGGCCCGCCTTCCGCATCCCGAGACCTGCGCGCCTCCCGCTGGGGTTGATGCGCTGTTCTCCTCTCTGCGAGTCCCCGCCCCGCGCTGCACTCCCCAGTCCGGGAGGACACTAGTTCAGGGACTGACCATGCTTAATCAAGATCATTCTAGTGATATTAATGAATATCTGAGTTACTTCCTTTATTCCCCCCCCACCCCCCGCCAATTAAAGACAATGCTCCTACCTATTAGAAAAATGAAAATCCAAACACTGACAGCCCCAAATACTTGCAAGAATGTGAAGTAATAGGAACGCTCGTTCATTGCTGGTGGGAATGCAAAATAGTACAGCCATTCTGGAAGAGAGTTTGGCAGTGTCTTACAAAACTAAACATACTCTTACTATACGATCCAGCAATCGGACTCCTTGGTATTTACACAAAGGAGTTGAAAAATTATGTCCACATAAAAAACCTGGACACAGATGTTTCATAGCAGCTTTATTCATAATTGCCAAAACTTGGAAGCCACCAAGATGCCCTTCGGTAGATGAATGGGTAAACAAACTGGTGCATCCAGATAATGGAATATTATTCAGCACTAAAAAGAAATAAGCCATCAACCCATGAAAAGATATGCAAGAACTTTAAATGCTTATTACTAAGTGAAAGAAGCCAATCTGAAAGGCTACATACTCTTTGATTCCAACTAAGTGATACCATAATGGTGGATAATGTCATTAGTCAAAACCCATAGAACATACAACACCAAGCGTGAATCCTAATGTAAACTATGGACTTTGGGTGCTAATGAAGTGTAAATGTAGATTCATCAGTTGTAACAAATATACTTCTCTGCTGAGTAGTTGATAATGGTGGAGGCTATACATATGTGGGAACAGGGGGTACATGGGAAATCCCTGTACCTTTCACTCAATGGTGTTGTGAACATAAAACTGCTCTAAAAAAATAAAGTCTACAAACTTTAAGCTATAAGATGAATAAGTTCTGAGGTTCTAATGTATAGCATGGTGACTAGTTGATAACACTGCAATGTATAACTATAATTTGCTAAGAGAACTTAAAAGTTGACCCCCAAAACATACACATATATATTTATATATTCCTCTTTACCATAAATGTACGGCTGTGCTCCTGGCTTCTCTAATCTCTTCCAATCATCTATTTTTATTTCTGCTCAGTACCATGCTGTCTTAATTGGTAGAGTTTTATAATAGCGAGTCTTAATATCTAGTAGGTCAAAAATCCCCAATTCACTCTTCCATTTGCTGTTAAGAAGCAGCTCGCATGTTCTATGTGGGGGAGGGAGGTGAAGGAAATTCATTTTAGTTTCCTAAAATCTCTAAAACAATTTGGGGAGAATCACATCTTCTGTAGATTGAAATTTTCTATTGAAATAAGATTTATTTCTCCATTCCTTTAGTTTTTCTTAGGTGTCTTTGTTCTATAATTTTCTCCATATAGTTGTTGCCTATTCTTGCTAGAGTTATTCCTAGGTACTTTATAATTGTGATAATATTATAAGTGGTATCTCATTGCCTTTTCTAAATAGTTGTAGCAGAGTACAGAAATGCAATTGATTTTGTATATTGATTTTGTTTGCAGTATACTTGCTAACCACTTTTATTCATTCGAATACCTCATCTGTGGATTCTTTTGGTTTTTCTACAGGGACAAGATATCCTCAATGACTAGTGATAGCAGTTTCTTCTTCTCCAATGCTAAGAATTCTTCTTTTTCTTCCTGTGTAAGACTTCCTATATAATGCTGCAAAGAAGGATTATCTTATCTTGTTGGTGAAAGGTGTCTTATCTTGTTCCCAATATTAAAAAAGAATGTTTTCAATGTTTCACCATTAAATATCACATCTGCTGAATATTTATACCTTCTAATGATAGTCTGTTCATTTTGTATCATGAATAGATACTGAATGTTATGGAATGCATTTTCTACATCTCCTGAGATTAAATTTTTTTTAGATCAAGAATTCAGTGGGGGACAGATGGATTGAGAGTTTGGGGTTAGCAGACGCAAACTATTACATATAGGATGGATAAACAACAAGGTCCTACTATACAGCACAGGGAACTAAATTCAATATCCTGTGATAAACCATAATGGAAAAGTATGAGAAAGAATGCATATATACGCAACTGAGTCTCTTTGCTGTACAGCAGAAATTAACATTGTAAATCAACTGTACTTCAATAAAAAACTTACTCTGCATCCATAATGTGTCACACTGTTCTAGACAGTAGAGGTAAAGCAGTGACCAAACAGATGAAAACACTTGCCCTCAGGGAGTTCACCTTGTATTAAAGGAGAACAAACACAATGAATAAATAAAATGCATAGTTTGTTACATATTGATCAACACAAAAGACAAAAATGAAGTAGAGAGGGGAACAGGTAGTGTGGGGAAGGAGGTCTGCAACTTCAAATGCAGTGGTAGGAATGGGTGTCATTGACAAAATGACATCTGGCAAGAGCCTGCAAGCAGAAACAAGAGCATAGCTTGTATGCAGTAAGCACTGCAAGGCAATATGAAGTTCTGTTACAAATTCTGTGAAGGAAAAGTGAATTTCTGAGTAGGTTCACTGGAAAAGATAAATGTTAACATACTATTTTAGTTGCTAATTCCCTATCACAAGCAATGAAGCTTAAAAATCTTACATCAACTATTAAGTAAATTAAAAAAACCGCTGAAACCATTATAACCACCAGTAGTACCAAAGTAGCATTCTTATTAAAAGTATGAAAATAACCATTTCAATATAGAATACAGAAAGATAACAAAAATCACTCTGTTGTTCAAAGTAAATTATTATAAAATTTCAACTTGGGTCACAGAAGCCTATCAAAAAAATAAGTATGGGAAAAGCATAAATGGAAAAAAGACATATTCACAGGTACAAGACCTAAAACTCATTGTAAGTACTCCCCATAAGTTATCTGACCCAATCCAGGGCTAACACTCTAAAGAAACATGAAAACAAACAGACAATCACTCAGAGACCAGATGACAGAAAGAGGAAAGGAATCGTTTCAAAGATGTGTTACAGAAAGTTCAAGTACAAAATTTTCAAATTAATATTGAGAATGCAAAAGGAAAAAAGACCCAGCAAGTCTAACTAGCAATGAAATAAATAAGCAAAGACAAAAAGAGAAGTACATCTAAACACACAAAGACTGACCAAAAGAGAATAAGGAAACTCCTAAACCAAAAGGTCACAGAGGTGTCCTATCCAACATTAGCTCATGGGATGATGATAGGTGTTTATGCGGGGGGGGGGAATAGGTCAAAGTTAATCTATTAGATTCTTTATGCAGTACATCTCAGAATCTTTCAAAATGCCACTGTGAATTATGAATCACTAACCTACTTTGGGGGTAGGGTATGGGGGGCACAGAGTAAGTACGCATGAGAATGTAGTCTTTCCCATGCCAGCTCACCACGGAACCCTTTATTTTGGCCAAAAACAAAAGTCTGTGAGAAAAATGTTGTCCTAAAGGATGGTAAGACAGATGAAATTCATAAATCGCTTTGTAGAGTTAAAGGAATGCTAAAAAAAAAATTTAAGGACTTTCCGGTTGTTGTTTTTTTCTTTTAGTATTGGTAGAAAGCCAGCCAAGAATCAGTTGGACTTACAAACATGAGTACATGGATGAATAAAAGATAGAAAAGAGAATAAATCAAAATTCTGATATATTTTACTGAAGAGGATATTTGGATACAAATGTTGTTATGAAGCAGTCCAACTATGCTAAAGTAAAGAAAGAAAAATGCAAGGGTTGTACTCGTCCTAACTGACAAAAGTGAAATAAATCACCAGGATGGAATGGTATCCAACCAGAGTTCTGGATGCTCTTGAGGACGACTATGAATTTGTAGGCAAAGTTAGATAGAATCATCCAAATAGCCCCAAATTTGGCTCCTACAAAGGCTCTGGAGAAGACCCAATAAAATAAGATTCATTGTGGATTTGTTGGAAGTATAGGGTAGGTTGATGGAATTTTTAATTAAGAATAGACTCAGACACTGAAGTAAAAATAACCTAATGGAAGAAACACCGTAAAGTGATAGAATCTATAGATATCTGTATTAATTCTATATCTATAGGTAGATTCTGTATCTATAAAGAGAAATAGATATAAAACACCTGAAATTTTTTGAAGTGGTAAATAAACTGAGGCAGGAAATAATGTTTATTTAGACTTTCGACACATCTTAGACAACATTCTTCAACAAAGGCTTAAAATATTAAATCACTATCAAAAGAAATATTCTGCCCCAGATAGGAAAGTGGCTTGGTGGCAGAAAACAAAAGGAAGAAATAAGCAAAATTTCAAATACAGTTTATCTCGGGATATTAGTGAAAACTAGTCTCATTTGTATAATATTGAAAAATGGAGCACACGGCAAATGTTCAGGTTTAGAAATGAGCAGTGAAATGCCAAGCGCCAGAGATAACCGATGGAGAGTTATTTATTTATTTAGTACAGTCCTGGCAATGACAAGGGTCATAGCCAGTATGATCCACGACATTCAAGGAAGCTCTCCACGTGCCAAACACCACCTGAGTCACTGTATGTGCATCACTTTGTTTAGTCTTCACAACTTCCTACAGAAGTAATTGCCATTTTATTCCATGAGTTTACAAGCTAGACAGTAAAGGCTCAGAGAGGAAAGTAACTTCCCCAAAGATCACTAAGGTAAGTAGGTGGCAGTAATAGTAGCTACTAAGTGATAGAGCTAAAATTTGAAACCTGGCAACTGACCCCAGAATCCTCACCTACTTTGGGGGTAGGGTATGGGGGGCACAGAGTAAGGATGCATAAGAATGTAGTCTTTCCCATGCCAGCTGACCACGGAACCCTTTATTTTGGCCAAAAACAAAGCACTGCGAGAAAAATGCTGTCCTAAAGGGTGGTAAGTCAGATGAAATTCATAAATCACTTTGAAAGGTTAAAGGAATGCTAAAAAAAAAAAAAAAAAAAAATTAACTACTGCACCAATGGTTCTCAAACTTGAGCATGCATCAGAATCACCTGGAAGGTGTGTCAAAGACAGACTGCTGGGCCCCATCCCCTCGAGTTTCTGACTAAGCAGATTTTGTGGGTTCCGAATTTCTATTTCTAACAAACTGATGTTTCTGCTCAAGGGCCCACACTTGGAGAAATATGGTCCTAAGCCACAGGTGGTGAAACAAAGAAAGCAAGAGATCACGATAAGAATGGTCTCGGGAAAAGGAGAAAACCTAGGTGAAGAAAGCTGGCGTGGAATTAAGGAAAGGAGGGATGAATCATCCAGTAAATGGGGTCAAGCTAAAATCACATGGAAATTTTCCTGGGCCTTTTGCTCCCTGGGTGGGCAAAGAGTCTTCCTGGGACCTCAAACAGCCTAAAACTATTCAACCCAGCTTCGGGCACAGTATAAATTTAATGGCAAAAGGACGTCCCCACGTTCAGGATCTCTGTACTCTGGCTACCACCACAAACCTTACCCACTGACAATGCCTAGAACTCCTTTAACAGGAAACAAAACGTTTTACTTTGTAGCAAGAAATAGAAGCTTGAGAAGGAAATAAGTCCTAAAAAGTGAATATATATCGCTGTCTACAGATCTCATTCAAAATGTAAATGACTGCTTATAGATTAACCATAGGTCTAATATAACATGGCATGTCTAATATTCTTAAAATTACAAAAATTCAGTGTTATTACTTTGGAGAGGAAGCATGATGCTACATGAAAGGCATCAAATTTGGTGTTAGAAATCCTATATTTGGGGATAAATGACTTCTGACAAGTCTTTTTTTGTTTCTTTGTTTATATTTTATTTTTGGCTGCGTTGGGTCATCGTTGCTGCACGTGGGCTTTCTCTAGTTGCGGCGGGCGGGGGCTACTCCTCGTTGCGGTGCACGGGCTTCTCATTGCAGTGGCTTCTCTTGTTGCAGAGCACAGGCTCTAGGCACGTGGGCTCAGTAGTTGTGGCTCGCGGGCTCTAGAGCGCAGGCTCAGTAGTTGTGGCGCATGGGCTCAGTGGCTCCGCGGCATGTGGGATCTTCCCGGACCAGGGCTCGAACCCGTGTCTCCTGCATTGGCAGGCGATTCCTAACCACTATACCACCAGGGAAGTCCAGACATTTTCTTCATACGTAAAAAAGGAGCAGTAGGGACTTCCCTGGTGGCACAGTGGTTAGGAATCGCCTGCCAATGCAGGAGACACGGGTTCGAGCCCTGGTCCGGGAAGATCCCACATGCCGCGGAGCCACTGAGCCCATGCGCCACAACTACTGAGCCTGTGTGCCACAACCACGGAAGCCCGCGCGCCTAGAGCCCGTGCTCCGCAACAAGAGAAGCCAGCGCAATGAGAAGCCCGCGCACCACAAGAAGAGTAGCCCCCAGCCGCCTCAACTAGAGAAAGCCCACGCGCAGCAACGACCCAACGCAGCCAAAAATAAATAAATATAAAATTAATTTATTTTTTTAAAAAAAGGAGCAGTAATTCCCCACAGAGATGTGAGGATCAAAAGGGATCATATTTGTGAAAGCATTTGGTCAATTATAACTCACTTTTTCAATTATAAGGTGTTAGTTAGGACTACTTCGGGGAGTAACACGTTTTATACAAGCTGTTACTAGATGTGCACTGTATTCAAGTTCAGGGTGCATATTAACGTCCAGTGTCATTTATACACAAGAGATGCCTTCTAGGCTCAAGAGACAAAAGTTACAAGTGATAATCAGGCATTCATGACGCTGGGATTTGATAACGTTTCTCCCAGTCTAAACGCAGTGGGAAAAATCCAGAACTGAAAGTGGACACAAACTACTTAGTATTTTAGGAAAGCAGGAGAGACACAACAGGATTGGGGAGAAGTATCAAGTCTATCAGAAGCTCTCAGGGACGCCTGGTGTCTACCTACAGAGGCTGCAAACAGCATACTCTTAGGACAAAACCCTAAGGCAGTGGGTGGTTTTTTGTTTGGTTTTTTGTTGCCTGAGAGTGAGCTACTGTCCCGCTATCTCACTCTAAAACCTATAAAAAGAGAAGGGCTGTGTTCCTCCAGCTGTGGCACCTCAGGGTAGGGTCCTCTACCTAAGGCTCTGAAAAAGTAAGGAGGGCACAGTGCTACCTCATAGTACAAAAAGGTACATGAAAGACCTATGTTCTCCTTCCTCTGCTGCTGGCAGGCACTAAGATGAGGAAGAGATGCTAAGAAGGCCATGGCATGGTGATGGAGGAGTCCAGTCTGGCTGCGGCACCTTCACGCCCTTAGGAAAACTGTCGGCAAGCTTTCATTAGAGTAGGTTCAGGCCACAACGTGAATATTCATCTTTCATCTGTTTAAACAAGGCACTAAATAGTAGGTGTCACTGGTCACTTCCTATTGAACAGAGCCTACAAGATTTTAGGTAAGCATCAAGACACTGATGTTGGGTCAGGCGAAGATTTCCTAGCTATGACACCAAAAAGTATATTGATAAAAGAAAAAAATAAGCTGGGCTTCATTCAGATAAAAAATAATGCATTTCAAAAGACACCATTAAAAAAGTAAAGACGTGCCATGAACTAGGAAAAAATATTTGAAAATCATATATCCAATAAAGGACTTGTATCCAATAATAACAAGTGTTGGCAAGGATATGGAGAAACTGGAACCCTCATGCATTGCTGGTGGAATTGTCAAATTCGAAACTGCTACTTTGAAACACTGATTCATCATATGACCCAGGTAATTACCCCTGGGTAACCACCCAAGTGAAATTAAAACTACATGCACACATCAGCCAGAGCGGCGAAAACGCGGAAACAAACCAAATGTCCATTAATTGGTGGATGGATAAATAAAATGTAGTATATATCCATACTATAGAATATTCTTTGGCAATATGATACATGCTACTGCATAACCTCAAAAACATTACGCTAAATAAAAGAAGCTAGACACAAGAGACCACATACAGTATGATCCCATTTATATGAAATGTCTACAAAAGGCAAATCTATAGAGGTAAGAAGTAAATTATCGGTTGAATGGGTCTGGGGGTGGGAATGAGAGTGATTCCAAATAGGCACAAGGTTTCTTTTGGAGGGTGATGGAAATGTTCAAAAATTAGATTACATGATAGGTGCATACAACTCTATAAATTCACAGATTTTACTAAAAACCACTGAATTGCATATACTTCAAAAGAGTCAATTGTATGGCATGTGAATTATACATCAATAAAACTGTTTAAAAAATAAAGAAATTTAAAAGAGAAGTCAGGGACAGCCCTGACCCCAAACCTCACTATGAAATGTTAACATATTTACACAGAAATCTGCCACTTATCCTGATGTCGCCCTTCCAGAAACTTGACTCTTAGGATGACAAAGAACACGAACAAAGAGTAAGAGACCTCCAAACAGGGTCTAAGATAGCCGTGGCTCATTTATGCACTTTAGACTACAGGAGAAAATGGAAGTCCTCCCCTCGCCCCTACCCAGCCTGAGATGAAAACTTAATGACTCATAGGTACAAATGCAGGGCACCTAATTTTAAGCTCGATTATCTGGTTTTCCTCAGCAGCTACATTAACTAAGTGACAGTTAATACTGAGGATGGGATCAGAAGCAAACTCTCAAAGCACAGGCCTCTGGGTCTGGTCAGCCCCTTACAACTTCACACCACTGAGGGCAGGGCAGCAACGGTACCCTGGTGGCCAAAAATGGTTACGACATCTGTTATCTGAGGCTGGAAAGAGAATCAGTTTCTCAAAATGAGGTCATCAAAATGGCCATGGGTATGCACCCATTTATGATACAGGTTCTCTTGCCTCACTCAAACCAACTGAATCAGAACCTCCAACAATGATACCTAAGAATCTGCATTTTTAACAAGCCCCTTGATGATTCTTATGTTTTAAATTTTATTGTGCACAAGAGCCCTTTACTTAGAGAATATTAGCGATGGAAGGAACCTTGATGATCATCTAACCCAAAGTTCACATACTGTAGATGAAAACACTGGGGACCAACGATGTAACATGATTTTCAAAGATCAAATAGTTCTTTAAACTCTTTAAAAAAAAAAAACAAAACTATGTCTCTAGTCCTAAAAATTGTCAAGAATACTACTGACAAAAGAGAATATAAAATGTACCTTGGAAATATTTTCTTCAAAGATTGATGAAGATAACATGCTTAATCATTTAAAGGGATATGTTTCTGCTCTCAGGAAAATTCATCCAGAGCACCTCATTACCTGAAGCTGCCAACGAAATGAGTCATCATAACAGTTAAATTATTTTTTCCTTGTTGGTATGTTCAGTTTAATTATTGCCTTTTTTCCCCAAACCTACCTCCCTTGAGAAAATGCATAGGTTATTTGACCCAAAACACCAACATTCTTACAGATCACAAGCATTAAGTCATCATTTCCTCTGAAGCCACATCTCCAGGGCTGCAAGTCATATTTTTATATTAATGCAGCCTGAATTCTCCTGTGCGTGGGTCCTAAATCATGAGCTAGCAAGAGGGAGGAGATATGGGGATATATGTATATGTATAGCTGATTCACTTTGTTATAAAGCAGAAACTAACACCATTGTAAAGCAATTATACTCCAATAAAGATGTTAAAAAAAAAAAAAAGATTACATTCTATTGGAGGAAAACAGTCAATAAACAAATATACAAATTAACTAAAAAAAAAAAAAAAAGTGGGTCTGTTTCCAGGGGCCTATTTAGCCAGTGGGTTCATCACCCGAAACCTCAGGCTCCCTTTCATTATTCCTGCTTGATCCTGCCTTTTGATAATTTCCAGTAAAGCACTGTTGTCTTATTTTCTGCTTTAGACAAGCTTAAGGGAGAGTTTCTTAAGTCACTTGACCAAAATATATTTTGGAGCATGGAAAGAACATAGTTTCTTTGTTTTTGGGGGGGTTTTGTTTTCACAAAAGGATTACTTGGATTCAAAATCTTGTTCACTGACTTGTTAATCGTGATGTAGTGACATGACAAATTTCTCAGCCTGTTAGAGGCTTTAATTTCTTTTTCACAAAATGTAAAGAATAACACCTACCTTGCAAGGTTTTTTGCAAAGATTCTAAAAAACACGTAGTACGTAAAATAGATAATATATGCAACACGAACAGTGTCTATTGTATATATATAATTGTCAATGAAAAAGTGTTGCCTGCCATATCAGTAAACAAAGGATGTTGCAGCCATCAAGCCATCACATTATAGCCGCCCCAAGAGTGAACCCTGAGGAAACTCAGGATGGAAACAGGATGCCCACCATCTAGCAGTCAACTGCCACAGCCTCCCCTGATGGTGCACCCCGAGGGAACTCAGGATGAGAAAGCACAGGATACTGGCCCACATAGCTGAGGTGCATATCAAAGGAAGGATTTCAGTGAGCCCAGACTTTTGCATCTTCCCATACACAGAAAAACACTAAAAATTCATTAACTCGAGATGTCTGGTTTTCTTTAATTAACAGGAATCTTTCGATGTTCCGATTTACCTGGTCTTTGTTGCAAAAACTCCTATAGTTGATGGCGCCTCCCTCTCCTTTTTGGATCAGTCCCTCAGAGAGAGCTGAGAGGCTGTGTCCCAGGCTTAAGTCCTCAGTTTTGCCCACCAAATAAAACATATTTCTCAACTTTGAGGTTGTGCATTTTTTTCAGTCAACATCATATATATGTTAAATATACATATATAGAATATATATACACAAATATACATATATATTAGTGTAGGGGGTAAAAACATGGACTTTTCCTTGTTATTTAACCACTCTGAACCTCAGTTTCCATTTCAGCAAAATAGACATATTAACAGGTCCTAAATCACAGTGTTGTCAGAAGGGCTAAACACACATAAAGCATGTACCCACTGTCTGGCAAACAGTAGGAGCTCAACAAATGTTGTCCAATGGCAAGGCAGCCCTCAAGAGACCAGCGGTCAGTACGTGGTGGGTATTATGATTATTGTTCATTTCTTTCAGGGGCAATCTGGAAGCGCAGAGGCAGAGGTTTGGAGGAATTTTAGGGGTCCACACAATACACCCAGGGGGGAACAACACAGATCCCCTGAGTGGGGTTCAGGGAGCACCTCAGCAGCCCTGGCCCTTCCTGCTCTCTCAGTTGGGAGGGTCTCAATGCTGGACTTTGTATTTTCAAAAGATGGCCCGGGCCTTCTTCAGAGAAGAGGAGGTGACAGACAGCATGATGATGGCTGATGAAGGTGTGGGATGATGAGCGGAGAGTCAGCTTGTACCAGAAACATCAACACTCAACCAACGCCTGGCTCTACTTCCTCACCTGTTGATTGATGGCTAGGCTTTATCTAGTTTCAGGACGAGAGTAAAACACAAGGATTCGAAATAGAGTCACAGGTGTAGAAAACAAACTTATGGTTACCAGGGGGGGAAAGTGGGGAGGGGAGAGGGATAAGTTGGGAGATTGGGATTGACATATACACAACACTACCTATAAACTAGATTACTAATCAGGACCTACTGTATAGCACAGGGAACTCTACTCAGTACTCTGTAATGACCTGTATGGGAAAAGAGTCTAAAAAAGAGTGGATTATATGTATATGTATAACTGCTTCACTTTGCTGTACACCCGGAACTAACACAACATTGTAAATCAACTATACTCCAATAAAAATTTAAAAAAACACACGCAAGGATTCTCCAAAGATCTTATGTTTGGACCTGATTCCTAGATCTTCTTCTGGGAATTGGGGGTGGGAGGAGAGAGAGTAAAGGAAACAGTGGGGTGGGGCGGGGGGATGTGCATAGGGAAATGAGCGCTTCATGGCGGAAGCACTGAAGCACCACAAAAGGAGTTCCATCGATCCTGGAGAAATCCCCTCAAGTCCCCTCCAGGAAAACTTCAAAACTCAGGACTGTCGATTCAGCGCACCTGAAAAAAACAGAGCAGATGGACGTCAGGACCCTGTTGGGATCCTGCAGCTCCATGGCTGCGGCCCCAGCAGTTTTGAGGGCAAACAGCTTACTCCAGAGTATTGATCCAGCCACAGCAAGGTGCAATCTGCTTAAAAAAAAAAAAAGTCTGTTTGAGAAATAGACCCACAGACACAGAAAACAAAATTTCCGTTACCGAAGGGGAAAGGGTGAGGGGAGGGATAAATTAGGAGTGTGGGATTAACAGAGACACACAGATATATGATATACGTAAAATAGATGAACAACAGGGTCCTACTGTAGAGCACAGTATTACTGTGTTCAATATTACTCAATATCTTGCAATAAACGATAATGAAAAAGAATCTGGAAAACAACATATATATGTATGTATGTATACGTATGTATGTGTGTATGCATAACTGAATCACTTTGCTGTACACCTGAAACCACCAACAATGTAAATCAACCATTCTTCAGTTTAAAAAAATAATTTAAAAATAATTTTAAAGTCTGTGTATGTACAGCAACCCTACCCCGTCAAGCCGGGAAGACGAACAGCAGTTACGTGTAGACAGAGGCAACCCACCACATTGTCCCCAGCACGCAACTCCAGACATGGTCAGAAGCCTTTTACTGCCTGAGAGTTTTAGCACATGAGGGGGAAGCTTTTCAACTCAATTAGCATTCAGTGGTCCTGATGCTCAATCACAGGGATCAGCTGGGAAGTTACTAAAGCCATTACCAGGGGCTGGAGTCGCCAGCTGAGTTTGAAATGTCAGTGCCTTTCCCCTGACACCACCTCCCCTCTTCCCACTGTCCCTCCCAATCAGAGGTCCTGATAATTTGGTAACCTTTCACAACAGCAGGCAGTCATCCTTCAGTCTTGGGATCAGGGACTTTGAAATACCCAAGGAGTCAATTACAGCTTGGCTCTGTCCCTGGGAAAAGAAAGCAGCATCCGAGAGGTGGAAGGAATTGGGGTCCTGGGCAACGCGGGCAGGTGAGTTCCGAGGCGCCTTCTCCCAGATGCCGCCTGCATCCCACCAAAGCTTCCGAGGAGACCACAGCCTGTAGGGGTAGAAAGAAGAGCCTGGGAAGACCCAGCTCAAGGTTGCTATAAGCAAAAGAGAATATGAAGGGAGAATTGTCTCGAATTAGAGGAGGATTGCAGGAATGTAACCCTTTGTATTCTAAAGATCTGACAGTGAATTGGTAGGTAGGTAGGACCTTGGCTAGTTGTTAATCAATACTCATTGGCCCTTTCTCTTTGCTGCATCCAGATTCCCTTCGACAGCCCCCTTGCCTCTGGGTGGGGCCCTGGGACGAGCCCTGACCGGTGGACCATGCGCAGAAGCGGCTCTGTCCTCTCTGGGCAGAAGAGGCCAAGAGCGTGCGTGCCTTCTCCAAGCTCCCTTCTTCCAGCGCGGGGCTCTGAGGACCTGAGGAAGGTGACGCCACAATGTTGAAGGACCCTGAGTCCCTCACATCTGCAAAGAACAGAGTCTCCCACTCCAACCCTAGCCAGTAAATCGAGCAAGAAAGAAAACTTGAACCTGTATGGACGAAGAATGTCGCCTGCCCTATCAGTCAACAGAGTGTTGCAGCCATCAAGCCATCATCAGCCATGGCAGCCATCCCCGATGGTGCACCCGGAGGGGATTCAGGATGGAGAAAAGCAGGATGCTGGCTCTAGATAGTTCAAATGCACATCAAAGGAAGGATTCCAATGAGCCCAGACTCCTGCCTCTTCCCATACCTAGAAAAATGCTAAATTCGTTAACTTGAGATGTCTGGTTTTTCTTTAATTAACAGTAATCTTTTGATGTTCCGACTACCTGGTTGTTTTGGGGTTTAATGTTTTGTTTTGTTTTGTTTTTGCAAAACTCCTATATGTCCTGGTTCCTCCCTTCCCTCTTCAGTGCAATCTCTCAGAGCGATCTGACACTGCCTCCCGGGCTTAAGTCCTCAGCAAGTCCACCAAAAAAAAGATGATTCTCAACTTTTAGTTGTGCATTTTTTTCAGTCAACACCTGCTAAGCCACTGAGGTTTTAGGTTGTTTGTTAGTACAGCTACCATCAGTTATCCTGACTGACAAAATGACATAATCAGAATTACAAACAAAAATATCCATCATATATACATATATATATATATATATATATATATATATATTTATAAACAACAAAATAACTGAATTAACTGTCCAAAAAAGGGAGCTGGTTAAATAAAGGATGGTACACGATACAGCCGTTAAGACACGTCTTTAAAATGATGCTAATGACATAGGGATACGATAAAAAGTGAACTTATTGTTTTTTCTACTGCAGAGTAGTAACCAAAAAGTAATTGTAAAATAATTTAAGTACTTTGCTTAGAGTCTTTGAAGGGGATTTATGGATCACAGATTTTTTTTTTTAAATTCTCCCTTTCCCGTCTTACCACAGCACTTGCTCCCACACTTCCTTCTTCAAATATTCTTGCACAAAATCCCCGCCACTAGCCTACTTACCTCTAGCCTCCCCTTCCTTTTTTCCCCAATACTGTACCCCCAAAACTAAAGGACAGTCCACCATGCAGAAAAGGAAGAATAGGTGGAAGGAGGGTAAGCCTGCTAACAGTCATACATCAACGATGCTCACCCAGAACCTCTGGCAAAAGGAACTTCATTTTCCTACATCTTTCCAGAATCAGAATCTTGCTCACCTCTGGCCCAGGCTCAAAGGGAGCTCTTGTCGTCAGAGAAAAATTAAGGAGTTCTCCACTGCCTGTGAAAGTAACTGAGGATGCTTTCTGATACATTGCAGGCACGGAGAGAGAGCATGTTTAGCTTAGTCAAGGCCTCTTTCATGACATGGAAAGAAAAGAGGTCAAAGTTACATTAAAATGAAGAATCAAAGAGTTCTTTGATTTTTGAAAGAAATCATTAATTGCATGACTTTTGATCAGACTGCATGTCTTATCAAATCTGGAGCTCATCCTTGCACGTGGATGAATAATACAAGAGTCCCCACAAGATCCCTCTTCCTCTGCAGCCCCATGTTTTTCTCCCTTTGGCTGGTGACAGTGGTTTTTGTCCTCTACGTGAGTTGGATGGGTTGGGAATGTGTCACTTTGAAAAGAAGATGCCCTAACACCTGTCCATAAAAAAGGCAGAGTTCTGGTTACCTCAGCCCTCCCATCCATTCTGGGCACCCACTCAGGGCTCCAAAATGATCTTGTTGGCTGGACCTTCACAGTAGATAGGTGTGAATTAAATGACGAAGCTCTGGGCTGCGTCAGACAGAGGGGGCAAATCATAGTGTCTGATAGGACAGGTATTTTGCCTGTTTTTAAATTTCTACACAATGGGGGATCCTTTTCTAGGCTGACCCATCTGGAAGTTGCTTCCCCCCCCGCCCCCCCCAGGTATCAAATTCAGCCTCAACAGAACATGGGCCCTCAGAGATGCCACAAACATAGAGACCCCAGAATGAGAAAAAGGAGACCGCTGTAAACCTGGATCTCAAGGAGGACAGAAACAGGCATTTTGCAGACAGCATGAAAGGAAAGCACAGAAAATGACTCCACTTAAAACAGAATTTTGAGCTACAACAGCTCCGGGGACTTGAATTCTCTCCAGTTAGTAAATACATAGTTTGCACCATCTTACCACAGAATAATCTGAGATAAGACGAGAGACGGGGTACTAAAGATCGACAAAACCTAGATTTTGAGTGAGGAGGACTCTGAAATGGGCAAGAATAGAGACATTTGCACTCAATACAAAAAGCTGAGAGCTTTGTCCACCCTTGTGAGGAAGGTGAGTATTAAGAACCTCAGTAAAGGGGCTTCCCTGGTGGCGCAGTGGTTGAGAATCTGCCTGCCAATGCAGGGGACACGGGTTCGAGCCCTGGTCTGGGAAGATCCCACATGCCGCGGAGCAACTGGGCCCGTGAGCCACAACTACTGAGCCTGAGCGTCTGGAGCCTCTGCTCTGCAACAAGAGAGGCCGCGATAGTGAGAGGCCCGCGCACCGCGATGAAGAGTGGCCCCCACTCGCCGCAACTGGAGAAAGCCCTCGCACAGAAACGAAGACCCAACACAGCCAAAAATAAAAATAATAAATAAATAATAAATTAAAAAGTTTAAAACAAAACCAAAAACATAAAATCTGGAAAAAAGTTGAACACCTATATACCCACTGCAGACTTTACAATTAGTATTTTGGAAAAAAAAAAAAAAAAAAAAAAAAAAAAGAACCTCAGTAAAAATGACTTAGAGTCTTCAATTAATCCTTTTCTTAGTAAAATTGGAGGGAGATAAACAACCTTAGTAATCGTTACGGATAATATCCGGACTATGGGTGTGTCATTGGCAATGATATTAGAACCATTCCTGGAGTATTACAATGGGCTGGTCATTGTCAAGGGCACTTTCAAATATTGTGCTGCTCTGCCCGAGCGCACTGCAGTGTAGATGTGATGAGTCCCACTTCACAGAACATAAACTGAGACTCAGACAGGATATATGATGCTTTATAACACCAAATACAGAAAAACTTAAAGAAAAAAATGTCCCGTAGTCAAATCAGTACTGTTATTTTAATCACTTTTTCTGCACTTGTATTATTAAAATTTTAACAAAATGAAATACTCCATCTAGTATTTTGTACCCTGCTTGTACACTACATCTTCCCACCATTAAATATTCTTGGAGAAAATCATTTGTAATGAATGAACTGTTTTCCATCCTTTTTTTAAAAAAAATCTTTATTGGAGTATAATTGCTTTACAATGGTGTGTTAGTTTCTGCTTTATAACAAAGTGAATCAGCTATACATACACATATATCCCCATATCTCCTCCCTCTTGCGTCTCCCTCCCACCCTCCCTATCCCACCCCTCTAGGTGGTCACAAAGCACCGAGCTGATCTCCCTGTGCTACGCGGCTGCTTCCCACTAGCGACCTATTTTACATTTGGTAGTATATATAAGTCCATGCCACTCTCTCACTTCGTCCCAGCTTCCCCTTCCCCTTCCCCGTGTCCTCAAGTCCATTTTCTACGTCTGCGTCTTTATTTTCCATTCTTAAGTTGGGCCATCCGTTATTTAACCACCCCCTATTGTGGGATTTTTAGGTAGCTTCTACTATTTTTTCTATTACACTACTGGCTGAGATGAATATTCTTGAACATAAGTCTTGCACATAAATTTGACTTTCACCTTAGGATAAGATCCTAAAAGCAAAATTACTGGCTCCAAGTGTATGAACATTTTAAGGCTGTTGATACACAAATTGCCAAATTACCCTCCAGAGGCTTCGCACCAATTTCCATCCCCATCAGCAGCAACAGATGAAAACGGCCTTTTCCTTACATCCTTAGCGGCCAATTTTGTGCGTTCTTAAAACTTTCTACCGATTAGATGAGCAAAAAAGAAATAGATTTATAACTTGCATTTCTTTGTTAGGTAGTGAAGTTGAACATCTTTCCATATTTATTGGGGATAAGCTTGTGTTCTATGGTGAATGCCCTGTCGCATCTTCTGCCCGTGTATCTATCACTGTGTTGGGAGATGCTGGGATGCAGAACCTTCTTCGGTGCCTGGTGTGGTTCTGCTCCTGCTGACACAGAGTCCTCTCTCCGTGGAAGATGGCTGCTCCATAGCACTGAGAAAAGTCAGCACCCCTACAGCCTGCCATGGGCCTGGAAGTGATGTCTCAGTGGCTCTGGAGGAATTACATTCAGGTCCCTGGATTTAGCAACTCACCAGCAACCAGAACTGGTACTTCAGGACTAAATGACTCTGCAGTGTATCAGTTCGCATGAACTTGACCTTCTTCCCACCTTTTCACCCAAGTGACTGAATCAGGCCAAGCTGCGGTGGAGACACAGCTTCGTCTCTCTTCTCCCGGGAGTGGGACTGAAAAGCCAGTACAGAGCAGATCATCCCTGCAGACACTCGCTGGGTGACCCCGGGGCACAGCAGGAGGAAAGAAGGGTGATCATCCTCACCCTTCTTGGAGGGTGGAGCCACGTTCCAAAAACAGATGCAGTAAGCACGAACCACACAACCACCCAGATGAACTTGAACTCAGCAGTTGGAATGAATAACCCCTCCTTTCTGCAAGTCACTGCTCACCCTGTGCCTCTCTCCATTGGTGAGTGGTTCCTTCTGGCTTGAAATCACTACTGGTGACTTACCACTGCTGGTGCTTTACATTGTTGTTTCCCCCACGAGAATGTCAAGTTCAGGGCATCCAGTTCCTCCGCGTGAAACCCTTTGTAGTTGCTATGGGTGAACGGATGAGTGAGTGATAAATGAACAAAACAATTTTTCCCTAGCACTTCCATGCTGTTTCTAAATGACAGATTTCCACAGCTCCCTCCCCGATACAACCACAGACTCTTTGAAGACATTTCTCTCTCTCCCCGCATGCCTGGCACAAAGGGGGATAAATGCTAATCGAGGGAATGAATGAAACAAACCTTATCTGGACCACAAGAACGCACGCCTACTTGAGCTCATCTTTTTTTTTTTTGATGTTTTACTTTAAATTTTATTTCCTGCCCCCAAACATCCGTTAAGCGCCCAGGAGAAGGAAAAGGGGATGTGACTAGCAATAGAGAGAAATCTTCTTCACAACAATGGCCATGGCAAGCTTAGGCACTTTTGGTGAAATCTCTCTGGGAAGTACTGGCAGAGGAATAAAAGGCAAACTGACACAGAAGTATTGCTTGGTGTGCATTTCCAGGCTCTGCCTTCTTTCTCATCTCTTGGTGGCAGGCGGAGGAAGAGGAGAAAAGGTTAAACTTTTTTATAAACCGGCAGAATAAGCTTATCACATCCTCTCACTATCTCTGCATAGGTTCTAGTCTCTGCAGCATTATATAAGCTTTGCCCAAAGTAATGAACAGTTGAAAGTCAAATGTAATACTTCACCAAACAACTTAAAAATGCTTGCACACCGGAAAGGATTAAGTTGCAGAGAACACAAATGGACCCAGAGCAACCTTTGCCAAAAGAGAATATTGTGCTAAATGGACAGCCATAGCTCTTTTCCATATGAAGAAACAGTCAGAAGGATACAAGAACTTGGTCAAAATCACACAAGTAAGTAGGACAGAATCTGGTCTGTCTGTCCCAAGGGTTGTGTTCTTTAACCACCAGGCTAGCTTTTCTCGAATCTGATTCATGCATAGCATAACTCTACACCTCTGTTTGCCTTGAATATTCCCTGTTTATACGTATGCCTGCTGCAGTTTTTCACATTGCCCACTTTGACTCCCAAAAGCAACCGAGAATACACAATAATTTGGTCACTCTATCCATGGACCACTGTGGTGGGACTACCCAGGAAGCTCATTAAAAGTGCAGCTTCCAGAGCCCTACTCCAGATCTAGATAAGTTTTCTGAGGGTTGGCTCAAGAATCCAGGTACAAGTCTTTTTAAGTGGTTTTGTGGAACCCCCCAGGTGAGTCTCTCGCTCTCTTAAGTTAATAAACCATTTATTCTGCCTCCCGCAGATGCCCAGCCAGGTCCTGTTGAGGTAGGAGTCCCCGCACCACATCAGAGGGATGCTCCCAGCCAAGTCATCTCTGGAGCCTTGGAGAATCTGAATGGTCTCGTGCTGGCCCACCTGCCATGACAAACCTCTTCCAGAGCATTCCCCTTCACATTTTACCTTCTACCACTCCCAAAGGCAGTCTGCTCCAATGAGGCCTGACTTCGTCTGTCCTAACGAGCACCCGCTCATTCAAGCAGTTTAGGAATGCAAGGTGCTGTGGTTCTCAACCAGGGTGGCCCAACCTCTAAAATAGTAGTCCAAGCAGTCTCTACCTCCTGGGCACATCCCCTCTGCAACAGCCCCAGTAAACGAATGTCCCATCCTTGCTTTTTCAAGGTCGGCAACAGGGAGTCCCCTCCTAAAGAAGGTTCTCTCGCATTGCCACACTCTCAAAGGCTGCCCCCAGTGTGCTTCCTTCCTGTGGGCCTGATCAGGCTAAGGGCAGAGTTGTCTCTTTCCTTCTCTGAGTCGGACCAAATCGTCTTAGTAACACCTCCTCACAGTGGTGACCATGTGTTTCACGGGGGCTGCTGCTGAGCCTTTATCTCATCCTTTCATGGTGGAGAGAGAGAGGATTATAATGATTTTTACTTCTAGGGGAGAGGGGAGTGTAATGATTATGTTGTCATTTTGTATCATGTCCTTTGGTCATGAACTTGTTTTGAATTTCATATGAAAATGGGCCCACCATTCCCACTTTGTGAGGTCATTCAGCACCCTCATTTTGCACCTTTAACATCTCTCTCAGTATCACTTGGAAATGTTTGAAATGGCATGAGCTTGTCCTCACATTCCTATCAGCTGTAAATCCGGAGCCCCAACATGAACCTAACCATTGAGCAGAACACCTCTCCACTACCGTGTAACACTGGGTAGGCCCCTTCGCCTCTTGGTTTTCTTCAGTCCTCAGTTGTGAAAATGTGAGGGTTCTATGAATTTACATTTGGGGCAGGACAAGGTCGAGGAGAGTGTGTCTTTGCTTTTATTCTTCCAAACTGGAATGTCTTCCCTCTCCTCCCCATGGGTCCAAATCTCACTTGTCCTTCAGGCCCACTGCCAAGGAGCCTTCCCTGATTCCCCAGTCCACACAAACCTCTGCCTCTTAGGGTCAGTGCCATACAACCTAGCTGTCTCTTACGTTAATCTTGCCTCTCAAGCCAGTCTCAGAAAGTGGGTCTCTCTTGCCCTCCTGGGGCCCCTGGGGCTGTGCCAGCCCACCGGCACGCCCCACGTGGGGTGTCTGCTAGAGTAGGGCATGGGTGGGGAGGCCCAGGTGTGAGGGGCCAGGCAGAGTACCTCTGCCTCCCCCCCTGCTCTCCTCCACAAAACTGCCCCTCCTCCTGAAGCCTGACCCCCAAGTCACACGTTCCTTATCATGACCTCACTGGGTAGTGATGACCTCACCGGCCTTCTAACAGTTTCCATGGCAGCGTAACTGCCAACGTGCTGCCCTCAGAGAAACTTCCCTGACAGTTCTCCACCAGATACCAATCTCTTTGGTTGTCTGAGAGAGAATGTGTGACCGGATCCTCTATCTTTACTCGAACCTGTGCTCTGTTCCATGGGTGGGCAGTGCGGCAGGTACACCGAGACCGGGCATCTCTACAGGAGGCATGGTGTCCATGCAACCTCACCTGGCTGCCTCATGTTCCTGTGGGGCTTGCCCACTACGTATACCTGAGCGCGGCCCCAGCTGTAAGTAATACCAGTGACCTGGGACACCTTCAGGGACCCACAGTGCTCACTGCTGAGGACAAGTGAAAGGTCATCCCCGGACAAGTGTGCAGGATGGTCCTGATCTTTATAAATGTAGCTTTCCCCTTTGGGCTACAGGATGCTTCCATTCAGACCCTTTCCTGATTGGCCTCTTAGCAAAAGACAAGTGCATTTTTGTTGGCAAATGGTAAATGGAGCAGTTTGAGGAAGAGGGCCACTCCTGAAACACACCTTCAAACCCAGGCACCTCTGTGCTGTCATGTAGACATCTATATCGGTGCCCTCAGACACATCCCATCCTGACCTGCTGAGTACTAGGGGAGAGGGTGGTGCCATATTGATGGGAAGACCGGAAGAACCAAGAGGGCTGTTGAAGTGCTAATGAGACTGGAGGGCTGAGGAGATGGTGTCCCAGGAGGCTGGGTTGATGTGAGCCTAGACTTGGTACCCAGAACGCGGTTCTCAGTCTCCTGATCACTCTGCCTCAGTATTTGGCCTTGTTCTAATCTACATAAGAGTATCAGAGGGCTAGAGTTCAGTGTGGTCGAAACAGGCAGTATAAATGGGGCCCAAGAGCGGTTGCCAAGGTGGGCGGGGTTCTTAACCAATTTATATTAGATTATTTTTTTCCAAAACTTGAAAGACATTTCCATTAAAGCCTCAGAAGTGACAGACTGCAAGAAATGTTTTCTCTGTTGTGGAAGGGAGAGATGGAGAGGCTCATGGTTGCAATGACTTTCGGGTTCTACTGTTTACCCTGGAAACGGTGAAGAGACTTCCTCATGTGCTGCAGCCGTAGGCTCTAGGAATTGCTTTTGCAGCCAGTGTCCCTTCTCTAGGGACCCATAGAGGTGATGGGCCAAGGCTGTGTTTTGGATGTCAAGTCGATTAAAGGTCTTCAGCCAGAAACTGGGAGAGACATGAGAGAGGGAAATTCTGGCAGGAGGCTGTGTACAGCAGAAGTGACTGATCAGTTCTGATTTTCTTTGCAGCAGCAGTGGCTCCCGTTTCTCCCCCTACCCCTGGTCACTACCATGTCCTCTACCGAGGGTGTGGAGAAACGCAGTTGGGCTGGCATGGGGAGACATACTGCCTGGTTGGTGGCTATCGGGCCTACGGGGATGTTCCTTTGGCCACGCCAGCAAAGGTGGAAGCAGAGAAGCCAGTCCCCAGACATGCTCCCAAGAGAAAGCACGCTCCGGAAGAGTCAGACGAAGACCTGGGTTGCCCCAGACCCAAAATCCGGCGATGGGAGCATTCAAGCAGCTTCGGACTACAAGGTGCTTTGATTCTCAAGCAGGGTGGCCCAACCTCTGGGCACATCCCCTCTGCAACAGCCCCAGTAAACGAATGTCCCATCCTTACTTTCTCAAGGTCGGCAACAGGGAGTCCCCTCCTAAAGAAGGTTCTCTCGCATTGCCACACTCTCAAAGGCTGCCCCCAGTGTGCTTCCTTCCTGTGGGCCTGATCAGGCTAAGGGCAGAGTTGTCTCTTTCCTTCTCTGAGTCGGACCAAATCGTCTTAGTAACACCTCCTCACAGTGGTGACCATGTGTTTCACGGGGGCTGCTGCTGAGCCTTTATCTCATCCTTTCATGGTGGAGAGAGGGAGGATTATAATGATTTTTACTTCTAGGGGAGAGGGTGGTGCCATATTCATGGGAAGACCGGAAGAACCAAGAGGGCTGTTGAAGTGCTAATGAGACTGGAGGGCTGAGGAGATGGTGTCCCAGGAGGCTGGGTTGATGTGAGCCTAGACTTGGTACCCAGAACGCGGTTCTCAGTCTCCTGATCACTCTGCCTCAGTATTTGGCCTTGCTCTAATCTACATAAAAGTATCAGAGGGCTAGAGTTCAGTGTGGTCGAAACAGGCAGTATAAATGGGGCCCAAGAGGGGTTGCCAAGGTGGGCGGGGTTCTTAACCAATTTATATTAGATTTTTTTTTTCCAAAACTTGAAAGACATTTCCATTAAAGCCTCAGAAGTGACAGACTGCAAGAAATGTTTTCTCTGTTGTGGAAGGGAGAGATGGAGAGGCTCATGGTTGCAATGACTTTCGGGTTCTACTGTTTTCCCTGGAAACGGTGAAGAGACTTCCTCATGTGCTGCAGCCGTAGGCTCTAGGAATTGCTTTTGCGGCCAGTGTCCCTTCTCTAGGGACTCATAGAGGTGATGGGCCAAGGCTGTGTTTTGGATGTCAAGTCGATTAAAGGTCTTCAGCCAGAAACTGGGAGAGACATGAGAGAGGGAAATTCTGGCAGGAGACTGTATACAGCAGAAGTGACTGACCAGTTCTGATTTTCCTTGCAGCAGCAGTTCCTTTGGCCAGGCCAGCAAAGGTGGAAGCAGAGAAGCCAGTCCCTAGACGTGCTCCCAAGAGAAAGCGCGCTCCGGAAGAGTCAGACGAAGACCTGGGTTGCCCTAGACCCAAAATCCGGCGATTGGAGCATTCATGCAGCTTCGGACTGCAAGGTGCTTTCATTCTCAAGCAGGGTGGCCCAACCTCTGGGCACATCCCCTCTGCAACAGCCCCAGTAAACGAATGTCCCATCCTTACTTTCTCAAGGTCGGCAACAGGGAGTCCCCTCCTAAAGAAGGTTCTCTCGCATTGCCACACTCTCAAAGGCTGCCCCCAGTGTGCTTCCTTCCTGTGGGCCTGATCAGCCTAAGGGCAGAGTTGTCTCTTTCCTTCTCCGAGTCGGACCAAATCGTCTTAGTAACACCTCGTCACAGTGGTGACCATGTGTTTCACGGGGGCTGCTGCTGAGCCTTTATCTCATCCTTTCATGGTGGAGAGAGGGAGGATTATAATGATTTTTACTTCTAGGGGAGAGGGTGGTGCCATATTGATGGGAAGACCGGAAGAACCAAGAGGGCTGTTGAAGTGCTAATGAGACTGGAGGGCTGAGGAGATGGTGTCCCAGGAGGCTGGGTTGATGTGAGCCTAGACTTGGTACCCAGAACGCGGTTCTCAGTCTCCTGATCACTCTGCCTCAGTATTTGGCCTTGCTCTAATCTACATAAAAGTATCAGAGGGCTAGAGTTCAGTGTGGTCGAAACAGGCAGTATAAATGGGGCCCAAGAGGGGTTGCCAAGGTGGGCGGGGTTCTTAACCAATTTATATTAGATTTTTTTTTTCCAAAACTTGAAAGACATTTCCCTTAAAGCCTCAGAAGTGACAGACTGCAAGAAATGTTTTCTCTGTTGTGGAAGGGAGAGATGGAGAGGCTCATGGTTGCAATGACTTTCGGGTTCTACTGTTTACCCTGGAAACGGTGAAGAGACTTCCTCATGTGCTGCAGCCGTAGGCTCTAGGAATTGCTTTTGCAGCCAGTGTCCCTTCTCTAGGGACCCATAGAGGTGATGGGCCAAGGCTGTGTTTTGGATGTCAAGTCGATTAAAGGTCTTCAGCCAGAAACTTGGGAGAGACATGAGAGAGGGAAATTCTGGCAGGAGACTGTACAGCAGAAGTGACTGATCAGTTCTGATTTTCTTTGCAGCAGCAGTTCCTTTGGCCACGCCAGCAAAGGTGCAGGCAGTGAAGCCAGTCCCCAGACGTGCTCCCAAGAGAAAGCACTCTCCGGAAAAGCCGCACAAAGATCTGGGTTGCCCCAGACCCAAAATCCGGCGATTGGAGCATGGTGCCAGGAGGTAGACCCCACAGCATCTTGCTGGCTGAGGCACTCTGAAGAGAGGGCAATGGTTTAACTGCCTAAGGCAGCGAATGCCTCTTCCTGCAGTGACCCACCCCGTCCCCCCACTGCCCACTGCCACAGATCACAACCTGCGTCGTTCTGTTTGAGCCTTCCTCAGCCAGGAGCCTCCTGCCACACTAAATGGCCAAAAGCAAGGAGCCTCAGAAACTGAGGTTTGAAATGAGAGTCTGCCCTGAACATCCCAGGGCTGAAGCTGGCCTGGAAGAAAACGTGACGTTCCTCTGCTCAATCCTCAGGGGCCCCTTTGTCAGCTGAAGACAGAAAAGTCTGCACTCTGCGAGCCGAGAAGAATGCAGGAGCAGAGACAGGGTGCAGAGAAGCCTTAGCAGTCTACCACATGGGCTCCTGCTCTGAGCCATTGTCAGCGGCCACCACCACAAACCAGGGGGGAGCTGGGTTCTTTGAAACTGAAAGCAGCAATCTGTGGCTTCCCAAAGAGCCTCCTGCCTGGGGTCTCAGGAGGCAGGATAGAGAGACCCAGGAAGACCTGCTCCCTGAAGCAAGAACAGGATGGAGAGTCAAGCAGCACGCACCCTGCCCCGAGGTTCACATGCTCCTTTATTCCCAGCCCTTTCTGTCCCCAGGGGGGGTCCCTTACTGCTCAATGTTTTTCTGTAACAGACTTCTAGGGTCGCCAGTGCTCACACTTAGGTCACTACCCCTGCGCTAGGCACTCCTGCTACCCGGGAAAGGTTCCAAAGGTGGAACAGCTCCAGGGGGTGCCAGGGATCAGAGCAAAAACTTGAGAGGCTGGGGATGAAGGAGTTTGGGCACAGTCCCTAAAGCATCTCAGTGGTTGAGCTTCTGTGAGAAGGCACATCCCCTCTGTGTGTGTGTGTGTGCTGGGGGGAGGGGGTCCCCAGAGGAGGCCGCTAGGGGGAGGGCCTGAGGCTGGAAATGGAGAATGGCGTGCGGCCTCTGAGCAAGCACAGGCACTTAGCCCTTGAGGTTTCTGGGAAAGGTAGAGCCACAAGGGCCTCGAGATAAGGCAAGTGTAGCAGCAGAACCCAGGTGCCAGGTCTTTCCTCAGAACCTACACTTCTTCACGAGGCCAGGCCTTCCATGCTGAGGTAGGAGGGATCCTGGCCAGAAGGTCGGCCAGCAGCCCTGGGAGGAAGGTTGCTGCGATGGGGGCTCTGCTGCCATGGAAATGACTTCATTTCCTTCCACTCAAATAGCCTACTGACTGGGTTCCTGCTCTGTTGAGGAAAAGGGTCGTTGACTCTCCCCAGAAGGTGTTCAGTTCACATCCCAAAAGTCCCTCTCTTCAGGCCCTGGGGAGGTGTAGCAGCTCCTGAGGGCGCTCTTTCCTGAGGCTGGCTGACAGAAGTGGGCGGGGGGGGGTTTCCTGAGAGTTCCCGGGTGCTGGTTGAAGTCCCCAGAGAATGGTCATGCAGGTTGGGGAGTCAAGTAGGTGGAGAGAGAAGGTCGGAGGCAGAGGGCCCCTTCCTGAATCCAGAGCTCACAAGGTTCCCCCCCCCATTTCCAGAAACTCTCTCTTCCCCCACACCAGCCCACATGGCCCCGTACCGGGAGACCGGGAGCCCAGAGCACCTGTGGCCGCAGAGACACTGGCACGCAGCCCTCGGAGTGGGCGGGGCCGGCTGCAGGCAGATGGGGACGCGGTGTGCTCCCGGGAGGCCTCGGGCTGAAGGTGGCCCTCTGAGAGAAGCGGCCCAGCTTGGCCAGGAAGGTTAGAGGCGGGGGAGAGCAGCCTAGGGCGCCCCCTCGGAGCAGTGGGAGTGGGAAGAGGCGCAGGGGCGGAGGGAAGCCGCGACGGGAGGCGAGTGGGCTCTCAGCAGAGGCCAGCTTAGCCCGCGGGAGCTGCCTCTGAGCAGGGGGCGGGAGGGCAGTGCCGCCCCGGGGCTGCCGGGCTTCGCGGATCGCGGCTCTCCGCACACGGCTCGCAGGGCCCTGTGACTCTGTATCCCCTCCCTCACCCCGCCCCCCTCGCGAGGCCGCGCCGCTGGGTGGCCTGTGTGGACGGGCACAACCCCATCGCCCGCCCCTCTCACACCCGCCTCTGCCCACCTGCCTGGCCCTGCGCAGCTTGCGGCCCGGGGGCCTCGAAGGTCCCCGCGCTCTCAGCCAGCGGCCTCTGCTGTGTCTGCTGCTGCTGCTGCTGCTGCGTCTGCTGCTGCGGCCGGGAACCCGCGTCCAGACCACGCCGGGCACCTCCAGCACCCCGAGTCCGCGGGAGCGCACGCGGGCCCTGAGGCGGGACTTCCCGCTTGTGGACGGGGGGGCTGCAGTGTGTGCGGGCTGGTGGGGGCCGGTGGGGGCCTAGCCTGGCCCTGGGCAGGGGAGGAGGTCCGGAGCATGCACAGCTAGTGGGGAGGCTCCCTCACACCACCCCTGGACGTCCTCTCCATCATCTGTGGATGCCCTTCCCCTTCTCTGTCATCCCCTCCCTGGTGGGAACCCCTCAGCCCAGGCCTCAGCTGCTCCTAGTATAGTCTGTGTGACAGTGTGAGGTGGGGGACCCCCCGGCTGGCCCAGGCCAGGCAATGTGTCCTGCCTGATCCCAAGACCTAAGGAGCCCACCCATTTGCCTTGACCTCCCTCCAGCCACAACGACATGCCCCTGGTCCTGAGGCAGTTTTACCACAATGGGCTCCAGGATGTTAATCTGTGCAATTTCAGCCATGGCCAGACCAGCCTGGACAGGCTGAAAGACGGTCTCGTGGGTGCCCAGGTACCAAAGGGACACACAAGGTGCCACCGCGGCTGCTGGGGAATGTGGGGCAGTTTGGGGGCCTCAGAGACCACAGGTGAGTCGCACTGGAACTAAGTTACCATAGTGGCCTAGAAAGTGCCATGCCATGGATGCTGGGGGCTACAGGGGTCACAGCGAGCCAACCTGACGGGCATCCAAGTACCACAGAAAAAGCAACGCATTCCATGTGACTTCTGGGCACAGTGAGTGCTGTGCCAGCTGAGGAGGCTATGAGAAGCCCAAGGAGTTCCAAAGCCCAAACCAAGCCCTGGCCTTCCCTCAGTTCCGGTCAGCCTACGTCCCATGCCAGACCCACGAACGGGATGCTGTGCGCCTCACCCTGGAGCAAATTGACCTCATCCGCCTCATGTGTGCCTCCTATTCTGAGCTGGAGCTTGTGACCTCACTTAAAGGTAGACGGGGGACTTGCCTGGTAGTCCAGAGGTTAAGACTCTACGCTTCCACTGCAGGGGGCTCGGGTTTGATCCCCGGTGGGGGAACTAAGAGCCCTCATGCTGCGCGGCACGACCAAAAAAAAAAAAAAAAAAGGTAAACAGACTGGTGGTGGTAGGTGTTAGGGACTTCAGTAAGCTACCCCTGCCTCTGAAAATGATCATCTGACCTACGTGCCCCCAGCTCTCAACAATACCCGGAAGTTGGCTTGCCTCATTGGTGTGGAGGGCGGCCACTCACTGGACAGTAGCCTCTCCATCCTGCGTACCTTCTATGCGCTGGGTGTGCGCTACGTGACACTCGCCCACACCTGCAACACGCCCTGGTGAGCGCAGTGCAGATGGTAAGGGCCCAGTGAGGCAGGGATCTGCCCAAGATCACGCTGGGGCCCAAAGCAAGTTTACCCCTGGGATCCGGCCCTGAACCTGGGGTGGGGAGGGGAATGGAGGTTCGCAGAACAAGACTGAATCCCCAGAAGGGCCCTCCTACTGCCAGGCACAGCCCAGTTTGGGTCCCTCCTCTTGCACCAGGGAGTTGCAGGTGTAGACGGTTCGACAGAACCTCTTTCTAGGCTCTTGTAGCCAAGTCATGGCCACCAGTCAGACTGCCTCCTGGCCATCCTGCAGGGCACAGAGCTCAGCAAAGGGTATCCACCCCTTCTACAGCAATGTCAGTCGGCTGACCGGCTTGGGCGAGGTAAGGACCCGGGTTCCATACCCTGCCCCACATGAATGTACAGACCCGCCTGTTCCCTACAGATAAATGCACACAAGGTAAATGCAGCCTTGATGCCCTCTCCCCATCCTGTCCCTGCAGAAGGTGGTGGCAGAAATGAACCGCCTGGGCATGATGGTGGACTTGTCCCATGTCTCGATGCTGTGGCACGGCGAGCCCTAGAAGTGTCACCGGCACCTGTCATCTTCTCCCACTCAGCCGCCCGGGGTGTGTGCAAGAACACTCGGAATGATCCTGATGATATCCTGCAGCTTCTGGTGAGAGACTGCCCTGGCCCTCAAACCTAAAGCAAGAGGTTCAAACCGGGAGCCCTTGAACCTGAGCCTCTTCTCCCTCAATTTCCTCAAACCCCAGGTTAAATATCTTCTGCCCCCAAAACCCACGGTCCACAGCCCCTGAACTCTTGAGCCCTAGGTGGGGGTCTAGGTGGTAAGATACTCCACCAAACCCGGAAACCCAGGGCCAAGACACCACCCAGACCAGGGCTGCGGCTCCTCCATTCACACAAACCCAGAGAGGAGACGACTCTGACCTCAACACCTTCCTCACAGGGGCCGAGAGAGTGAACAGGCAGGTGGCTGTGCTGGGGGCCAAGCTGACTGTCCACCGGTCCGCCCCTGCAGAAGAAGAACGGTGGCATCGTGACGGTGCCCTTGTCCGTGCGGGTGCTGCAGTGCAACCCGTTAGCCAACGTGCCTACTGTGGCAGGTGAGCCTCACCCTGGGCTCTCTGAAAACTCTGATTTGGAGCTGAAGCTGGGTCCAAACTTGGGGAGGACTTCAGAAGAGCCCCAGTGGTTTGACCCACCTGTTGGCAATAGGTACAGCTCCCAAAAACCCAATAATGGACGGTACACAGCACCTTGGTGCCATGTGGAACTGGAGCCACGGAATCAAAACTGCGGTACTGATGGGTATCAGGGAGGCTGTCAGACACAGAGCCCGGGTGCTGCCCATCTGTGCCTCTGCAGGGGCTCCTAAAGCGCACTGCCCCTACCTCTGGCCAAGGGACTGGACAGCTCCTTAGGTCTCTGGGGTCTTCATCAGTTGTACTCCTGTTCCTCTCTCATCCTCCACACCCGGGGAAAGGAGCCCCCACAGGTTCTCAAGGAGACTGGGAGGCAGGGTGAATCGTGGGTGGGAAATGGCCCAAACAGGGGGCTCTGGGGTCCACTCCAAATCTGAAGTCCAGTCTAGAGCCAGCTGGGATCACTTCAGACCAAACCTCAGGGCCCTCGAGCTGGTACTCTCGGTGCCAGGCCACGAAGGAACTGGACTGTTTGGCCTACAGGCTGCAAAAAGGGGAATCAACAGAGGCCAGTCATCACCCCCACCCCTGCCCTGGAAGCCCCACACTGCTGACTTCCCATTCTTCAGATCACTTCGACCACATCAGGGCAGTCACTGGATGCAAGTTCATCGGGATTGGCGGAGATTGTGACGGGGCTGGCCGGTGAGTGCTTCCCCATGGCTTGTCTCAGGCTGGCTGGGCAGCAGTGCGGCTTTCACAGCCACCGTGCCCACCACACTGTGGTCCTCATGGCCTTGACCATAGCCTCAGGTGTGCTGGCCCAACTGGTATCTCCCCTCTCCCAGGGTCTGCTTCCTGGGCTCTCCTGTCTGTTTGGCCCTACTCTAGGTCATCATATTTGTCTACAACACCACACAGAGCTCATCTGCCCAGCATCTGCGCCCATCCAGTGCCAGCAGACCCCACGGCCTCTGAGCAGACTCTTAGCAAGGTCTGGGCTGGGCTGACCATCTTCTCTGCCTGCAGCTGGGTCTGTGCATGCAGGGGGGTCAACCCAGTTCTTAAAAAGCTTTTCTTCTCTTTATAAATGGAGGCAAAAATTGCATTCAGTGAAAGGCATAGATCTTAACAGTACAATTCAATGAGTTTTGACGAATAGTCGAGGCGCTTTTGGGGCCTTCCTTTGAAGGATGAAGAGCAGGAGTGAATCATTTACTCTCTCCAAGTCTCCATTTTCCATATCTGACCAGGGCTGGGGTTCAGTGGACCCTGGACACATAGGGCTCTGGTTCTGACTCAGGACCAGGGAACAGGTCTGAGGCCCAATAGCTGGCTGGCTGGCGGCCACACAGGTTCCCACAGGGGCTGGAGGACGTGTCCATATAGCCGGTACTGATAGAGGAGTTGCTGAGGCGTGGCTGGAGTGACGAAGAGCTCTGGGGTGTGCTTCGAGGAAACGTGCGGCGGGTCTTCAGACAGGTGGAACAGGCATGCTGGGCTGGGCAAAAGAGGAGCTCTGAGCAGGTGGTCTGAGCAGGTGTACGTGGGGGTGCTGTGAGAGGTGCTGCCCGCTGAGTGCCGCCTCCAGGTACGGGAGGAGAACGAGGGACAGAGTCCCTTGGAGGATGAGTTCCCAGATGAGCAGCTGGGCAGCTCTTGCCGCTCCGTCCTCCCACGTCTGCATCAGAGAGAGGATCTGGCTCCAGACCAGAAACTAACCAGAGCTGCGGTTCGTGGGAATCCCATTTTGTCACCTAAGTGGGCATTCTCAAAATCTTGCCCCCACATGGGCCCAGGCCTCACAGTTATTGCTGCCTTCCCAGTCCTCATTGTTTGGCTCTGGTGATCCAGTTAATCCTGCCAGATGTCACTTTGGCAGCCACAGATACCCCCCCAAAGTTTCCTTGCATGCGAGCACAAACATTTCCTATGTATTATTCTCTTCTGATAATTCCTTCAATGTATCCCTTCTGGCTTTGTGCAAAGCGATCCTTTGTTTTGTACACGGGGACCACATCTGGGAAAACATCGCCGCACCCTCATAAGTGACAGGGGGAGACCCGAACTGGCCAAGCCATGACAGGAGCTCGCCGCTGCTGAGCTCTACAGATCCCGCCCCTTCCACACAGTTCGCCAATTCCGCGGCGAGCTCATCTTTCTTGATGTTCTTCCCTTAGGAGACGTGTACAATGCAGCAGGATTCTCAACCCGTTCCCCGTGGTCACTTGTGCTAGATGGAGCTTTGCAGTGTTCTGTGCCGGCCGTGGGCCGCTGGTGGAACACTGTGTGACAACTGCCTGCACAGGACTTCAGGGTTAATGAAATGTCTGTCTTCCCAGCCTGACGCTGCTGAAAACCACGCTTCCCAGAGAAGGAGAGAGATCCAGCTGGTCCACACCTGCATACACATTTGTTGACATGTGCAGATGACAGCAGGCTCTAGCAGGACCCACATCAGCCTAAATTCAAGAACTCCGGTGCCAGCCCTTGACAGCAGCTGAAGCGGGGGTTTACAAGGGATGCAACCTCGAACCATACCCTAGGCTGAATCAGAGGTGCTGTTGGAAGAAATAGGCCGTTGTGTCACTTTCCCGAAGAGTTCGGCCACGAGAAAAGTCCCCCAGAGCCCAGCACTGTGGGAGAGGCCTCACCCACAGGGCAGGGCAAGTGTCCCAGGCAGGGTGCCCCGCGCCCGCCACCCCGCCAACGCAGCAGGAAGGTGCCCCCGCTACGCCCCAGACAACGGGAGCTCTCCCTTCCTGAATAATTGAGCTTCTCATCCAAAAGAGGTTCTCTTCCCACCCAAACATTAGAGCTTCTAAATATTTCAGGATCCCTGGGTTGTAGAGGGTCACTCGCCGTGCCCTTTGGATAAAGGAAGCCAACGTCAGCTGCTTCTGGGCTGGCCTTGAACAAAACCATCAAGATGGAAAATCTCTGCTCCTGCCCTTCCTCCCGTCACCCCCCCTCAAGCCTTTCCTGCTGCGTGCAATGACCCGGCTCTTTTGTGAGCAGGTGAAGAACACCCACGGTGCGTGCAGTTCTGTGGTCCCTGCAGAGATGAGGTGGGTGCGGGGGACCCTCAACCATGCTGGCCTCTGCTGCCGTCCCCAGGGCCCTTGATACGGGCTTCAGCACAGCACAGCCAGCCTCAGGAGGCCTGTGGGACCACTGGGGCCCCGGTGGCGATCCCCTGGATGTTCCTGGGAACGCTCCCACGGCTCCAAGGCGAGCTCTGCCAGCACCCAACTCCACCAAGCTGGCACTCCTTACCTTTTCCGGATTCCGTTCGCAGCTCCCTCCTCATACGCATTCTCAAAGCTTCCAAGAGGGGTGACCCCACTTCTCTGCTACAACTCCACCCTGAAGGCAGCCCCCGCCTGACAGCACCGCCCGCCCCCCCGGCAGGGCAGCCCTGAGTAGCTGCCCCTCCACGTGGACTGTCCGTTCCCAGGTCCCACGCCAGCCCGCCGAGGGGTGGAGCCTCCAGGAGAGCCACTGTCCGCTCGCACTGCCCCAGCATCACCACCGCCACTTGCCGCCACTCTGCACTTGCCTCCTGTGTGCTTCCCCACCCCGGTCCCCTGCGTGGGTCCCCCGCTGCGCGTACACAAGCCTGTGCAGAGACAGAGCACAGCCACCAAGTCTGAGCCTCGCCGCTGACGTCTGTGCTTGGAGAGGCTGGAGGAAGCTGCTCCCCAGTCGCCTTCACCGCAGGGTCCTGGTACCCAGTCTGCCTCCAGCAGGGAGGTGATGGGACCCCACGGAAGGATGCCCAGAAGCTCTCCCGGCCTGCGGGGTCTGGGGCTGTTCAGCTCTCTAATGCTGGGTCCTTCGGAGATAAAGTCTTCAGTCACCTGCCTGGGCACCCCATCCCCTCTGAAGATACAAACTAAACCTCCTCCAGGGTCTTGGCCTGGAGGGAGGAGCCGCCCAGGGTCAAAGCCCATCCCTCTCTCTTCCCACCTCTAGACCTGTGGGAAGGGCTCAGGCTAAACTCCCGGTGCCTCTTCTCTCAAACCCTCAAATGATAAGAGAAGAGATATGTCTGTCCACCTTGCAGGGTCCTTACTCCGCCTGCCAGTAGGTGACATGGTCCTGGAGGTGCTTCTTAACTGCCAGTCTCACTGTCTTAGCCTCAGAGTTACACACGCCCAGGAAGGACCCCGGGTACACGGCGTCCCGTTACTCCCAACTCTACTCCTGAGCGTCAGGGTTAGCTGACAGCAGGGGACAACCCATTTCAGGGATTTCTCATTTCCAAGGGCTCTTGAATGCAGAAAGAGCCCTAAGAGTCAAAGGAATTTGGCTCCAGTGGTGAAGTTACAAGTCATCTGGCAAACACTTACAGCTGGAGGGCCAACTAAGCACCCCCTTAAATCTCACCACACAAGACTCTGCTGATCCGGGCTGGCCGGTGTGGTTCTCCTAAGGTTGCTTGTGATATCGATCATCTTGCTGTACCTCCCAGTTAAAGATACAGCCTTAGGAAGATGGCTGGACCCAGACCATCAGGCAATCATATTTACCCATTGACCTACCCTCTTCCTCCCTCCTTCCTCCCTCACTTTGGAAGCTTTAGCGAAACATATTTCACTTCCCACTTTAAAATGAAATCATTAGCCTCTAAATAATGCACCTTGCATGGATAGGAGGGCAGGCAGTCTGCACACACACCTGTGCTGGTCGCTCTGCCCAGTGAAAGGGAGGAGCAGAGTATTCCCCAAGGGGCTTTCTCGGAGCTTCGGAGGCTGAAATTTGAGGGTTGACGGGGTGTACGCGTCAGGAAGTGAAAGAGAGAGACTCCAGCTGCGGGGGAGAAGGGGAGAGACTCTCAGTGGTCTTCCTAGGTAGTGAGCTGTCGGAGCGAGTGGCATTCCTCCCCACCTCGCCCATGAAACTGTAAACACAGCACATGTCTCTGTGTCCTTTTCCTAACAATGAATTATTTTTTAAAATATTTTAACTCTGTGTGTTGTTGTACAGGAGGGTCACTGAGGGATATATTTGAGACTAGGACCCCTAACTCCATGAATTAGTTAAAAAGTTAATATCTGATGCAAAGTTAATATCTGATGCAGCCAGGACGTTGCAAAGCCTCTTGGGACCCCAGGCACCCAGGATCGCTGTGCACGGAAGAGCCAGCTGCCCATTCGCTGCTCATCCCCCTGCAGGCTCCCCTGTCACTTGCTTACCTGGCCTCCTGTCTGTATGTTCCCTGTTGCAGCTCACGGTGCTTGACTAACTGAGCCCGAAGCATTCAGAGCCTCTTCTGCTGGGTGCTCAGAGCACTGATCCCAAGAGCTGCACCACCAAAACAGGATTCTAAGGGTCGACAAAATGGGAAATCTTGCAGTTTATCCTCTTTCTAAGGATCCACTGTACTTTTGGTTAGTAAAGCCTCTTAGGTAACCTTTAAGAAAGACACCTGGGTTTTTTTCCAAACTCACTCAACTTTTCCCATAATGAAATTTTTATTAATATCCTGCAGACTTGTGCTTCACAAAAACACTCAGGAAGTCTTTTCCAGAAGCGTATAGGTCGTGTCTGCAACAGTAGTTCTCGTGCAAATGCAGCAGTGAACTTTGCATGACTGTTTCAAGGATGTTTAATGAAAGCCAAGGGCATGATTCCTAAAATGCAATTCAGTGAAGATAATTATAAATAAACTAATACGGTTCAAGTAACTGGCCTTCTGGTAGACCAGTGAGAGGCATCTGCCTCAGAATGCCTACAGGGGTGGATGGGGCGGGGGACCTTGGATGGTCACTCCTAGAGGGCACTCCTCTCCCAGACTTTGTAAGTACTAAACAGCCCACAATTCGAGGTTAGACTCTCAGAGGGAAATCAAAAGCACTGTTATCTTGCTTTAATAATTGAGGATAGGATCTATATGCTTTGGAGAGGAGAAAAGCAAATGGCAGAGATGCCATCCAAGTAGGAAACTTGGTGAGCTAATCAGTATTCTCCCCTGAATGGAAGTCTCTATCCTCCTCCAGGACTGAGGCAGGGACGGACTTGCCTGAGGTCATATAGTGAGTTGGTAAGAGGAGAAAGTCACATCCAGTTCCCTGACTCTGTTCAGTGATTACTCACCCTACCAACAACCCAAAGACCTCAGCTCTTCTTGACTATCTTGAACTGAGTTGTGGGCTTGTAAGGTGCCCAGAAGTTTTGTATGGTTTTGTGTTATTTCTAGTAAGTAGCTGGAAGTCTGAGACCACGGTTGATGCACAACCAGAGGAAAGGGAAGGAAAAGAGGAAAAAGTAGATGAAGTGCGTCCTCCTGAACTCTTGCTATTTTGGTTTCAAACTTCACTTCTCCGTACTCTAACCATGAAAATACCGATGGTCATGGTGATGGCAGTGGCTGTGCTTTACTGAGCACCCACTCTGTACTATGTCCCGTCTTAAGCAGGCTCTCTTGACTCTCATGCTGGTTCTGTCTCATTTTTCTGACTTTTAAACCTTGGAATGTCCCACCCACTCCTCTTCTCCGTCCTCACTCACTCCCTTGATGATCTCATGCAGCCCCAAGATTGTTAATGAACTACACACTGATGAGCGTATCCCAGCCCCGGCCTCTCCCGGGGCCCCGGATGCTCACACGCCTCTGTCTACCCATCACCTCCACTTGGGTATCCAAGAGACTACTGCTGCTTAATGCGCCTGAAGCCAAATTCTTGGTTCCTGCACCCCACAACCAAAGGGTTCTCCTTTCACCCACTTCTCCGTTTCAATATGTGACAACTCCAGGTTACCCATCGTTCAGGACAAAATCTTTTTTTTTATTGCAAAAGTGTTGTTTCTTTTTTCTTAAATTTTTATTGGAGTAGAGTTGATTTACAATGTTGTGTTAGTTTCAGGCTTACAGCAAAGTGAATCAGTTATACAGATACGTATATCTGCTCTTTCTTAGACTCTTTTCCCGTACAGCCCATTATAGAGTATTGAGTAGAGTTCCCTGTGCTATACAGTATGTACAGTGTGTATGTGTCAATCCCAATCTCAGGACAAAATCTCGAGGTGTCTCTTTGTGTCTCACTATTCACCCAACCCACCCCTCATACTAGCTCATCCTACAGGTTCTACCTACAGAATATTTCCAGATTCTGACGGTCACTTATCACCACGACCACTGCTGAAATCCAAGCTCTCTTCCTCTCTCACCTGGAGATGCAGTCACCTCCGACCTGGTCTTTTGGCTTCTCCACTTACAGTGTTGTTGTTGTTTTTATTGGAGTATAATTGCTTTACAATGGTGTGTTAGTTTCTGCTGTACAATGAAGTGAATCAGCTATAGGTATACATATATCCCCTCCCTCTTGGACCTCCCTCCTCCCCCCCATCCCACCCTTCTAGGTGGTCACAGAGCACCGAGCTTACAGTCTTAAAAGCTACTTTCCACTGAACAACCAGAGTGGTCTTTCTAAAATATACATCAGGTCATTTCTCTGCTCAAGGCCACCAGTTGTTTCCCATCTCACTTAGAGTAACCCTGCCAGGCTGTATGATCCAACCAGCCCCTGCGTGCACACACACACACACACACACACCCTCTCTGCCCTCTTCTCCTTGACCCCCACTTTCCCATCCCTCCAGCCACACAGAGCTTCTTCATGCTCCTTGAACTTGCCAAGCACTCTCCCACTCCAGCACCTTTGAACTAGCTCTTTGCCGTACCTGGACATCTATATGGCACCTCATTTTCTTCCAGGTTCTGTTTAAGTATCATCTTATCAAAGATGCCTTCCTTGACTGTCCTTTAAGAAAAGTCACCCCCACACGCATACACTGTCTCCCCTACCCCTCAGCCCGGTCTTTATTTTTCTTCTAAGTATCATAACCACCTGACACAGATGTCATTGCCGTTTTCCATCTTCCCATGTTAGACTATTAACATCCGAAGAGGAGGGACTGTTCTGTTTACTGCTTGATTTCCAGCACCTAGAATACGCCAGAGTATGGGTTTATATGTTTATATTATTTGTTAAATCAATGAGTGCAGGTACCGTGATCCAATTTTACAGATGAAGAAACAGAGACTCTTAGAAGCTGATTACCTGCCAAAGACCAGTAAGCGGTAAGTTCAACCAGTACGTTCATCAGACACTGGAGTCTTTGCCTTGGTGTCCAGTCCCCTGTGGTGCCACCACGTCCATCACATTCACAACAATAAGGCATCTCCTTCTCCCGACCTCTCTTCTGCTGCTTCCGGGAAACAAACTGCTCTCGGGAGGTGTGGTGGGGAAATGCACAAACCAGCAACAGGCAGAGAGAAGTACAGGGTGTGTGCGGTTTTACTGGTGCCACACACCCGGCCTCTTCTGTCTCTTGTAATCGAGTTGCTGAGATGTGTACGGCTGGCCCAGATTCCAGGGCACCTACTCCACAGGAAAAGCGGGGCTTCCAAAGGAGGCTGGAGATGCCCACAGCCACTTTGCTGAGCCTCATCACACGCACTGCTCAGGCTTCTGGGTTAATCATGAGATGTGGAAAAGAGCAGGAAATCTACCTCCGTAACTGCAGCTCAGCTGGGTTCCTTAGGACATTTCCCAGCAGGCAGAGTGATCCCCGCTTTGCCAGTACTGCAGGCCCATCATTAAGCCCAAGATCCGCCATCCCCTCCTGGGAACAGAGTGCCTGACTCGCCCTCCCACCAAGACCTGCCGGGGGAGCCAGTGGACGCCCCTGACCCAGAGCTGCCAACAGATGCCGCCGCCCACCTGGCTGCCACAGGATGGGGCCGGGAGGGACAGGGCAGCTGGCCCCAGTCCGGCTTCCCGCTCCCCCTCCCCCGCCCCTCCCCCCCAGCGCTGACTCCCCCCAGCTCTTGTCAAACAGAACCAGCTCTGCTACTTACCAACTGTATCACCTTGGGCACGTTATTTAATCCAAGCCTCGGTTTCTGTGTGTAAAGTGGGGGTCAAGATCACGCTTACCTCCTAGGGTGGCCGTGAGACTGACTGAGATGAGGTCTACATTGCAGCCAGCACAGTGCTTGACCCGTAATGGAGCTGGGTAGGTGGTAGCTGTCATCAACACAGACTCAGAGGGCTGGCAGGGGTATCAGAAACCTTTCAGCCAGTGGGAGGCACTGCCAACTACACCCCTGGTAGGCAGGGAGAGCTGGACCAGTTGCCAGCCAGCCCATCCCTCAGTCTCTGGGGCAACTGCAGGGGTTCCTACCAGCCCCTCCCTCCTTCCTGCATCTGATTCCGATGCCATCAGCAGTCAGTGAGCCCAGAGGGACTCTCCAAAGCTCCCCTGGGTTTCCAGTTTCTAATTTCTACCATGATAACCTACCGTGGGTCCAGAGAAAGGCAAACTCTTGGCCACCTGAGGGACAGGGAGGCAAGATACCCAGTCTCGCTGTGGCTGATGGTAGAAAGCACGATGGCAACTCAGGTTTCTAAGCTTCCAAAGACAGTGGGGCCAGGCATGTGCCTACCAGCTTGGCTGAGTCTATTGCTACATCTTGGGGAACTGTGTTAGCCGCCTGGCATCTTGTTGGTGACATGACCTGGCTCACAGTGAGAGTGCTAACACACAGAAATCAGCAGATGTTGCCAGTCAAGGTGCCTCCCTTACCCCTACCCTCAAGAGCTGGTGAACGTTTATCAGCCCACCACCCAGCAAGACTGTTCTCGCTCCCCACCCCTGCCTTGGTTGCTTGTAACTATTCCCCTCACACTACACACCCATCTCAAGTGTTCCTGAAATAAACCGCCAGAGACAGGTGATGAGAAGCCACTGGGGACGCGGGCAGGGGGGCTGACCCCCTGAGCCAGCATTAAGGCTCCGCCTCCCTCCTTTCACTGTGCTCCTTCTCGGAAGAAAGTTCACCAGCAGGTATTTGGATGCAAAGACTCATCACCAAGATCTTTGCACCAGTGCTCCGAGGTGCATGTGGAGCAAAGAGGCAACCAGAAAAATGACTCAGAGCCCCGGAACTCTGACCTCTAGGGGACCACCTAGGGTCACAGAGACTTGTGGACTCCGCCCAGACCCCATGGAGAGCCTTGTGAGGAAGAGCTTGTGGGGCCGGTGGAAAAGGAGGGCTATCCAGTGTCAGCCAGCATCAGCGAGCTCAGCACAGACCTCAGCTTCTCTGGGGTCACGTCTGCATCGCCCCTTGAGGAAGCTGAAAGGAATCCAGGGCAGCAGCCTTGAGGCTGAGGGAGACAGAGCATCTCTGCCCCCATGCCCTTCACCAAATGGACACTGGCCGTTCTGTTCCATCAGGAGCATCGCTGAGCAGCAGCAGCTTCTCCAAGGACCCGGGGGCCCCGGATACTGGGAGTGGCACCGCGGGACCCCCGATGGGCATCCCCCTCCCTCCCCCTCTCTCCCCCACGGAACCCCTTTCCTCCGCAGCAGTAGGTTTCTCCCTGAACTTTACCCTTAAGGGAATCTGGTGCATTCTCTCCTACAATATTTATGACCCACATCAATTTTTCATTCATCCCATCACTCAGCTTCTCAGGCGAGTTTGGAAACTTTCCCTCTGAGTTCTCCTTCTGCTGAGGGTGAGATGGGGACCGGAGTAAAGCCCCAGGGACCTGCTGCACCATCCGCCCCGCCATCCTCCTGCCCGGAGAGCCAGTGTCTGCCACGTTAACTGCCAGCCCCTCCGCCCCTCTTTCTAAGCCGCTCACAATCTGATTACACCTCAACGTCCAACCTTACACCCCACCTCTGCGGCCCCTGCCCCCCCCCCCCACCTTCTCACTGTGATCTGCAAACACAAAGCTTCCCCTCCCTCTCTGGGTGGGGAAAGGGGTTCCTATTGCTTCTGACCCTGTCCTTCCTTTGGTGCATCTGGCCCTGCCTCATCCTCCAAGCCCAGACTAATTCCACATCTTCCCCCAAGCCACATTTCCCCTCATCTAACCCCCATACCATCTCCTTGCTCATCCCTGTTTCACTTCAGCCAGTAATTAATGACTCAGTATTTAGCTGTTCTTTAACTATTCTCTCTGGCTGAAATGTAAGCTCCCTAAAGACAGAGTCTGCACTTTCACACTTCTGTGGCCTGGTTCCCATGGGGCTTACGGTATATAGCACCAGCTACGTAGCAGGTGCTTCATAAATAACTAGATACAGAAATAAATAGCAAAGAATAAAATAACATAATAAAATGATAAATAATAATATAATTATAAATAAACGATTTAATACATAACTTGGTGGAAATCATTTGGACTTTTCTCTAATTTCTACCATGGGTCTTGGTAGAAGACCCATGGTAGAAATTATTATAATTGGGTCTTGTTTTTATCTGGTCTAATCTCAGATGTAATGATGATAATACAGAGATGTTCTTATCTCTGAGAAATACGATAGTATGTTAATTATATTAATAATAATAACGATTGCTCCAATTTATTGAGCCCTTACTCTGTGCTGGAAGCAGCAAAGTGTTTTGCAGGCACTATCTAGCTGACCTTTCAGGTAAGTGTTGTTATAACCCCCATTTCACAGGTGAAACACAGAGAGGTTGTGACTTGTCCAAGGACACACAGCTAATACGCGTTAGAGCAAATGCTCAACAGCTGTAGCTCAGACCAGGGCCCATGCTTAAACGTCGCCTCGTTCCTGCCACAGCTAGTATCCCTGCATCCCTACATCCCTGCGCACAGTCTCCAGGAGGGCAGCCTGAGGTGTGGACAATGCAGTAGCCACCAAAGGCCGGTGCAACCAGCCCAGCAAAAGAGGAGAACCTTCAGGTAAATATGGGGAATGAGCATAAACACTTATATCTGCTCCCGCCTGAAATACCAGAAATGTTATGTAAAGGAATAACAAAAGGGTCGCTCCCCAAAGACAGGGAGAGGAGGGGAAGCCACAGCATCAACACGACACAACAACGAAGACCCAACACGGCCAAAATTAAATAAATAAAATAAATTTAAAAAAAATTATATCAGAAACGAAAGTACTTCTATTTAGAGACAGATTCAGCAGTAAGGATACTGACAGCAACAGAGAAAAAACAAAAGAAAAAACACATTAAAAATTAGAGAGTACAAAACAATGAGAAAGACACAGCCCAGGTTCATTTAATACAGGGACAACTAGTCCTTAATACCTTACCTGTCTAGTAGAAATCACTACAATGCAACTTATTTTTACTGTGTATAATGTCACTCTAATTTATCTAGAAAGGATTAAATTGTGTTCAGCATTTTCTTTTTAAGAAGCATGAACTCGTTAAATTTAAAAGTTTTTTAGTTAAAATGTTTATAACATAGAATCCTAAAATAGTTTTCTCCTGATAGTCTGCCTTCCTCTATATGTACAAGCAGTCATATGTGATGATCTGACTGGACCTGTTTAGAAAGAAAAGGCAACTTTGCCCAAGAAGCTACTTTGCATGAACCTGAGATGAGGTGGAAGAAGGAAAATCACTGGACTGACTGAAGCAGAGTGATGATTAGGGATCAATGAAAATAGAACAGTAAACTGAGGGCCATGAATCCTGGCACAGCAAACAGGAGTAAATGAAAGTTTTCAGGAAAATAGTTATGTGGGATGCATATGCAGTCAACTAACCTTTGACCATGGTGCCCAAAACACAAAATGGGGAAAGGATAGTCTATTCAATAACTGGTGTTAGGAAAATTGATACCCACATGCGAAAGAATACCATAGACAAAAATTAACTTGAAATGGATTAAGGACTTAAATGTAAGACCTGAAACCATAAAACTTCTAGAAGAAAACATAGGTGGTAAGCTATTTGACATAGGTCTTCGCCATATCTTTCTGGATTTGACACCAAAAGCACAAGCAATAAAAGTAAAAATAAACAAGTAGAACTACATCAAACTAAAAAGTTTCTGCACAGCAAAGGAAACAACAAACAAAATGAAAAGGCAACCTATAGAATGTGAGAAAACATTTGCAAACTACCTATCAGATAAGGGATTAATATCCAAAGCATGCAAAGAACTCATATGCCTCAATAGCAAAATAAAAAAAAAAAAATCCAATTAAAAAGTGGGCAGAGGACCTGAATAGACAGTTCCCCAAAGAAGACATACAAATGACCAACGGATATATGAAAAGGTGCTCAACATCACTAATCATCAGGGAAATGCAAGTCAAAACCACAATGAGATATGACCTCACTACCTATTATAATGTTTATTATGAAAAAAGACAAGAGATAACAAATCTTGGTGAGGATATGAATAAAGGGAACCCTTGTACATTGTTGGTGAGAATGTGAATTGGTGCAGTCACTATGGAAAACAGTATGGCAGTTACTCAAAAAGTTAAACATAGAACTACCGAATGATCCGGCAATCCCACTTCTGGATACATATCCAAAGGGAATGAAATCAGTATCCCAAAGAGATATCTGCATTCCCATGTTCATTGCAGCATTATTGACAATAGCCAAGATAAGGAAACCTGTGTCCATCAATGAACGAAGAAAGAATATGTGGTATATATATTCAATGGAATATTATTTAGCTATAAAAAAGAAGGAAATCCTGTCATTTGTGACAACATGAATGAACTCGGAGGGCATTATGTTAAATGGAAAAAGTCAGACTGAGAAAGACAAATGCTACATGGTATCACTTACATGTGCAATCTTAAAAAAAAAAAAAAAAAAATTGAACTAATAGAAACAGAATAGAAGGGTCCTTGCCAGGGTCTGGGAGATGAGGCAATCAGGAAAACGTTGGTCAAACGTACAAACTTTCAGTTTTAAGAAGAATATGAATAAGTTCTGAGGATCCAATGTACAACATGGTTACAGTAGTTAATAATACTGTCTTGTATACTTGAAATTTGCTGAAATAGACTTTAAGCATTCTCACCACCAAAAAAAAAAAAAAAAAAAACAAGGGTATGGGGGTAGAGGGGAACCATGTGAGGTGATGAAAATGTTAATTAACTTCATCAGGACAAGTATTTCCCAATGTCTAGGTGTATCAAATCAGTTTGTACACTTTAAATATATACAATTTTATTTGTCAATTATACCTCAAGAAAGCTGGGAAAACAAGAACTAAATAAATATTTAGTAAATGAAAAAAAGTTATGAGGTAGGTGTTTAGGAAATATTAATTAGGAAACACTGTACAGACAGGACTAGAGCAGACAGGTACTGCAAACAAGGAAGTAATCTCTCTCTTCTTCTATGGCAATAAACTAAGAGTACCCATGCCTGACAGCAATTCATCAGCAATGTCCCAAAATTCAGATTCCCAAGAGAAAGAACAAACGAATAGGAGAGAAGAGATGCTACGTATATCCTCAGCCCATAGCTTTATCTGTTTTCAGTCTACAAACCAGTTTCTTACAGTCCCCTGGGAACAGGAACATGAAACTGCAGGAGGATAATGGCTGCTTTAACATCTCTCTCTAAGCTCATCAACGATGTGCTAATAGTTCATACATTTAAGCCAGACACTTGTAACTCATTTTCAGTGGTGCAATTGTCTAATAAATTGTTTGAAACTTTAAAAAATCTTCAGTGTTCCATAGAAATGGAAGCCTTTTCACAATAATTGAAACCAGTAATGCAAAACAAATGTATTTCCTTGATAAATTTAGTTTTAAGTAAGCTTTAATTTATATGTTAAATTTTTAAATTTAGTTCAAGTTTTGGCAGAGACATGTTTATTTTAATTGTTGGCCTTCAAAACTCTAGCTTAGGAATAAGCATCTGCCTCTTTTCAATTTTCCGCATAAACTGGGTAAATTTCTTCAAGTTGCAAATGAGGGGTGAACATACACTGTATTGCTTCTGGAAAGGTTACAAAATTGCAGCACTTTTTGTGAATCCTTTATGAGAGATCTTACAGCATTACCCTTAAATCTTCACTAGGGTTCTTATAATGTACTTATATTTAAGCTGTTTTCAAAGAACATAATACATTAGCATCTAGACCTTGTGCCCAAATATCGCTCTTTGGGGCACTTGTCGAATACTCTAATAAATTTTGAACTCCTCTCACTGCTTTATAGAGATTCACAAAACACATGGATCCTTTCTCTAAGATGAAAAACCTCCCAGAGGATAAGCACAAACCCAGCCTCAGCCCACCTATATTGGAGACCCTGTAACCAATCTGACAAATAATAACATACAGTGCGTATTTCTCCAGCTATAGCCTTTGGAGGAAATCAATAAAACTTTCAGAAAATTAAAGTTAGAGCTCTTGAAACACTGTAGGAGGTAACATTCATCCTTTGCAAATACCTTAAGAAAACTGACTTCTGAGAGAATCCAATCCCTATTATAAAATATTCTTCCTTCACCAGTAATGGCAACACTGGTAAAGGCACTGCTAAGCATGGTTGCACCCATCTGAACCAAGCAGGCATAGAATCTAGGTAACAACGCCCACTGGCTATTAATATGATGGAAACTATCTGTGAATTGGGACTCAGTTGATATTAACATGTAAAACCCCTGAAAATCTACAAGAGCATTTTCTTCTGGGGTGTTTTATTTCGTCGGTTTCTTTTTCAGTCTACCTTTTAAGGTATTACCCAATCGCCATGTTACGTATGGTGTCTAGCCATGGTACTGATGTTCATGATTCCATGAAATGGCATCTTTGCTTTACAAAGTATCAGGGTTATAACAGAGAGAGTGGTGAAGGACTAAGAAACATACTTTAATAGAGCCAGTTAACTTGCTGGACACTAACATCCAGTCAGGAGCCTCAAGTAACATCTCTGCCCAAAAGTTTCAATTGCTAAATAGCAAGGGAATAATACCAAGGCCCAATCACAGAGTAGCAAATACCAGAGGCCTGGGAAAATCCCAAGAGAATAGCTTCAATGGCAGTGATTCTCAAATGTTCAAGGTACACAAGAATCACCTGGTGAATGTGTAAAAACAGTTTCTGAGGCCGATCCTCTGAGATTTTAATTCAGCAGGTCAGGCGAGGTCCATGAATTTATAGTTCTAACACGGCTGGCGGAACCAGAGCTGCTGCTCTGAGGAACACACTTTGAGAACCACTGCCCCACCACTATTAAATCAGAGTCAGCAGTCTTGTAAAATGCAAGGTGATTTGCATGTTCATTAAAGTTTGAGAATCACTGCTTTAGGAGATGAGGCAACAGGTTTGTTTGGTTTTTTCCTTCCTCCTGTGATATCAGGATAGGGAGATGGTGAAAAGAGAGGTTTTCAAAAGAAAGTAAGTGCTTAAATCACACTCTTTGTCATGAAACAAACCTATCTGGCCACCTTGCTCACCTTCCTCAATGAAGCATCACTCACTCCTTCCTTTATCCACCTCTCCATCCTCACTGTACCTTACCTAGGGCTCACGAGGAGACAGAGGTCCCATATGAACTTCAGATCGGCATGTTATAGATTTCCCGGGAAAATCCAGAATTCATATAATTGTTTTTCTAGTCAATAAAAATTACACTGGCATTAAACAAAGAATCAAGTTTGAATTACATACGTTTAGAAAACTTTTCATGTAAATAACTTCACAAGAAATTCACAGAAAAATATTTTTTTAGACTGATTGGCAACAGGGCCACGACAAGAGCAAGAAATGTCAACAGAGTGGCCTCCTGTGGTCACCCATGTCTCAGAGATGGAGGAAGGAAAGATAGCCTCTTGACTGATTTGCACTGTATGTAATTTTACATTACATGTAATTACGTGGACTAAACCAAGTGTAACACAGAAGACTAAACATGCTATCGTTCCATGTGATGAGCCTCTACAAAGAGGAAAAAACAGAAGATGTGAAAAAAAAACCACTTTTTTTCTACTTTAATTTTGTACCTATATGAGATGATGAATGGTCACTAAACTTACTGTGATAATCATTTCATGATGTATGCAAGTCAAAGCACTACGCTATATACCTTAAACTTTTACAGTGCTGTATGTCAATTATATCTCAGTAAAACCGGAAGGAAAAAAAAAAGTGGAAGATGTGAATATATCAAGCCTTGGCAATGGGAAAGGCCTAAGTCCACGTGACTCATCACACCTCCTTCTTGCTGATTCATGCTATTGTAGATTCAGCAGCTCCAGCAGCGAAACAGCTTATCTGTTAATAAGCTACAGAAAGAAGAGCCCCAAGTCCCATCACGCACTGCAGAAATGTGATTTGAACTGGCAAACATCTCCCAATCCACCACAACAACCCCTTGCCTCGCTTACCTGAAACTTTCACACATACCACATCTCCCCAATTATTTCCATAATCAGTGAGCCTATTGCTGATCTAAAACCTGACACATACATGAGTAGATTCCAGGTCTGTTAAGTACCAGGAGCAAAGGAGGACACAGAAAAACACCGCATTTAGTCTCATTTTCTCTGAGAAATTCAGTGCACTGCAAGACAGCACTGGACTGAGAACACGGAACCAAGGTTCTAACACCAGTTTTTCTACCAGATACCTTGAAGCAAGTCACTTGGCCTCTTTCATTTCATTTCTTTCGAAATTAGACTACATTATCATTCAGATACTTCCATATCTAGGAGTCTGTGATTATGCTGAGTATCCATGCTATTAGAAAGCCAAAGAAACAGCTACTCAGAAGCACATGGAAAATAACCATCTTGGATGAGACTTAAGAGCTGCAGTGGCACTAGCTCCACACAAGGCATCCTAATCCCAGGTCAGAACTCGGTACTGCAGGCTGCCCAGAAACTGGGGCATATAATAAGGTTTATTCATATGAGCATCCTTCCTAACTTATTCAACCAGAAGTCTTTCATGAATACCACCCAGATGCTGAAATTAGGATCGCCATCCTTAGGTACCAGGGATTAAAGTATGATCCAAAGAGTTCAAGTTGCCTCCAAAATGTCTACAACTGCATGGAAGTTGAAGGCCTCACTCACCTCGTTCCCGCCACATCCTGCAAATCCTTTTCTTAGAAGGAAATCACAAACTCCCTTTCTTGAAGACAGATGGGTAATTCATGTACAACCATCTGTGAGACTGCCTGCATGGGGCCTCCTTGTTTGAAGACTACAGAGATTTTAAATTAAAAGGACCATCTATGTCAACTCTGTCTAGATGATGTGTTCAAAGGGAAGACTCAAAGCAGCAAACTAGAGGGAACTTTTCGTTTACTTATTTCTAAAAAGCCAAATAAACCCTCTAGGAATGGTTATCTGTCATTTCCTTTCTCAGCACCCACTGTTCCTTCTTCTGGCTGCAGTCACAATTTTTATTTGCAAACCATGACTACCGCCCTCAGTGGACCCATGTCTTCTGTCCCAGGCTTCCTTTTCCTCTAAGAATTTTATGATCTGCATGAATCACTTTGCATAGATAACTAAAATTGATCATTAAAATCTGAAATTAAAAAACAAAAAAAGAGCATGCAACACCCTGTTCTTATTTTGCTTCAAGGATACTCCTACTGAGCTCATGGAGCTGAAAGCTGCAAAAACTTGAAGGATCCTCCTCTCAGGTTGAAAGACTAGGACATGAAGTACCCAAGTATGCCACACAGAGTTCAAGAAAAGGAATACAGCCAGATCTTCCATCTAAGTACCAGGAAGAAATCGGAGGTAGGGAAAAGAATTGGGGTAGCTCAGCAGTAGCCTTTTTCTTAACGTCAGAAGCCTGATTTTTATTCCGAAACAAGACTATAAAACAGCATTTCCCAGACATTGTCGCATGCAGGTGTAATCATGTGACTGTGTCTGGGCCAATGACCTGCAAGAACAAGTGTTATGCTGGCTTCCAGAAGGCTCTGGCAAAAGTCCAACTTAATGAAATGAAAATGTCTGATTAGACCTTGACTTGTCCTGACAACTCTGGTCACAGGGAAAGCAGTCTTATTGACTCATCATGTCATTTCGCTCAACTATTGATGCAAGGAGTATCATGAGGAAGAAAGAACTGCTTGCAAATGTACAAAGTAAGCAACAAATACCCCTGTCAACAGTATTAAATTATTTATCAATCACACACTACAGGTTATATCACAGTAGTTACAATGATGGAGGCCACTGGGTCCTCACCAACAAAAAGACTGGCTCTTCCACTTTTAGGACAGTTATTTAGAGCAGGGGTCCCCAACCCCCCAGGAACCTGGCCGCACAGCAAGAGGTGAGTGGCGGGGAGCCAGCGAAGCTTCATCTGCCGCTTCCCATCACTCACATTACCAGCTGAACCATACCCCCAATCCCCCGTCCGTGGAAAAACTGTCTTCCACGAAACTGGTCCCTGGTGCCAAAAAGGTTAGGGACCGCTGATCTAGAGGACTACAGGGCACTCAGCGTTTATCAGGAGTCTGTGCTTTCACAGAATCTACTCTTCAGTAAGTCTACAAATCTTTTATCCTTGGCCCTAAAAGCCAAAATCAGGGTTGTACTTTATTATAATCAAGGTGTTTAGGAATTTCTGGTGAAAATAAAAGTTTACACTCAAAAGTGAATAAATGTTCCTGAATCTACCTTTCATCTTTGGTTAATACGTTTCTTGCTAAACAAGCCAAATTCATAAAGGAAAAGACAGGTTACCTCATAACACTTTCTTTTCAACTAAAGCAGTAAAGACCCACACTAACGCTGCATTTTTTTACTTCCAAATTCTATACATCAGGCTTCTCACAGAAACTTTCACTTCAGCCAGTGGAATACCTTGCAGGAGGCAGGCACTCAAGAAATATTTGTTAAGGTGACTTGAACATAGTAACACATTAGGTGAACATTATAGGAAGTTAGCCTAAGGGCTCTTCACTGAGAAGAAAACAGTTTTTTACCATGTTCTTTATTGCCAAGTGAAAGGATATACATATATAGCCTTCTTCGCTCAAAATGTACCCTCTCCACATCACTGACATCCTGTAAATGGCCATAAATCACAACTGGTCCTTGTCATGAGAAAAAACTGTGTGTGTCAACTTGAGTTTGTCTGCCTTAAAAGACAGGTGCAAGGGTAAAATCAAACATATTTAAGTGCTTGGGAAAGCAACACTGCTCTACAGAAGCAAGGGAATATTAGGGGCAGGAATTACAAACATATACACCTTTTATAGCAATAGACTCCAGACAGGAAATCAGGATGAGACTGGTCTATCCTGGCATTCATTTCATAGAGTTTAGTTTCGTCTGATGAATATTTAAACCCAAAGCACTGCAGTGGTAGTGCCAATATATGTCATATTTTCAGTTGCATCTCCTTTCTGGACTAGGAGCGCCCCTAACTATTCATAAGCCTTAAAATCCTAATTATTGGGTAGACCAGCGGCAGACTGGAGTGACACGAAATTAAGGTTGACTTTTAAGAAAATAGGCACACGTCTTGTACTGCTCTATTAGATACACTTTGGCATTTTGCAGAGCCCAAATGAATTACAGAAGAGACACAGGTACTGTTAATACATCACATGCCTTCTAAAAATTCTGGAAGACGTGGGGAGTCCCACATCATTTCTTTGGGACTAGAGACGTTGCCAAGGACTGAAATTGATGATGCATAGAAGGAGAACCCTCCAAAACTAACTCCTCTGCTTTGCTGACCCAAAGGAAGCCAAAGGAAAGAGACTCTCTCACTCCAAGTAACTCCCTAAACTAACAATGTTTAGAAAAAACAAGTATTTTCAAGATGGTTCAGAGTTGGAGGATAGCAGGCAGAGAGTAGAAACTGACTTGGATTTGATTATGGGGTCACGAGAAAGGATCAGAAATGTTCATTTTTAGTTATTACTGAAGTTTTTATAAAATCCCAAGACATTCACTAGAACTTTACTAATTAAGACACGTAACCCACACACAACTAGACTACAAGTACTTATAATACATGTTTTTGTTTTTTGTTTTTTGAGAAAGAAATCTCAACTACCAAAGGTTCACCAGCTGCAGGACTTCAAAGGCAGTAATAGGAGCAATGGTCTCCAATGACTCAATTTGGAAAGAAAAATCTCTCACACAACCCACGCATTAGACAAGATGACATATACATCTACTTCAGGACACCTTACATTTTGGATGAATAGCCTTGAATTTACTTCACAGCCAATAGCTTGCCAGAGAAAACTTAGAGTTGGATCCTATTACTTAATACACTAAATCCACAGCTCAAAGTCCATCTCACTGGATAATTGAATATAACTAGCGATGGGAATTAAAACTGAGGATGCTAGCAGCCCTGATTTCACTGTTATTATTTGTACTGTGTGAAATGATTTTCGTATTGGCAAGTATGGGATCTCTGAAACTGTGCACTCTTCCTATCTACCATGGTACATACGATTATTTGCCCATGCACGCTCTGAGGGGCAATGCGGTACAATGAAAGGAGCCCTGAGCTTGAGTCAAAACCAGTTCTAGTGCCAGCTCTGCCACTATCTGGCTGAAGACCTTGGACCACACTTTAGGTCTAAGTTTACTCATTAATTTATTTAATAACCATGATTTGATCACAGACCTAAAAGAACACAACATTGCTCAGCTGTAAAAGGGGGGAAACTAGACCTAGTTTATAGAACTGGTGTTAGACTTAAATGAGATAATGGGTGTACTTTGCATCCAAGACACATTGGTGCTAGTCTTCTTCTACCGCAACTATCAGGCACTGTGTTCAGTCTAAAACACCATTGCAGGGAGCACACTGGAAGCCCTCATCTCGTTTGTCATCACTGGGTAAAGCCTCTTGCCTCTTAGTCGGTAAAATCCATGAAGGCCAGGATTTTCTTCTTTCTAATACACAGACGCATCCTCTGAACCTGCATGTGCCTCAGCATCTAGTAAGCACTTAATAAATAATTGTTGAATGAATAAATTCTCTTTTACTCCTTAAAATAACTCTGGATCAACTAATATTTTTACCATTTTACAGTGAGGAGGCTGAATAATGAGATAAACTGTCTATACAATCAGGTGATAAGGCCCTTCCAATTCCACAATGCTATCTATAGTTGTTATATTTTCCAATAGTTCATCATTATATCATTCTTCCTAAATAATTGCTACTTACTCACATTTATTTATTGGTTATTGCTTAAATAATAGCAAGAGTCTCAAACTATAAAATCTACTCCTATCTTTAAAGAAAATAAAATATTTGAACCATAAAAAAAATCATTTGTTTATAAGAAAACTTTATTCTCACATCTACACACGAACTATCTAATGAGGTTATTCTTTTTTTTTTTTTTCTTTTTTTTTTTAATGAGGTTATTCTTTTTTTTTTTTTTTTTTTTTTTTTTTTTTTTAAACATCTTTATTGAAGTATAATTGCCTTACAATGGTGTGTTAGCTTCTGCTTTATAACAAAGTGAATCAGTTATACATATACAATATGTTCCCATTTCTCTTCCCTCTTGCATCTCCCTCCCTCCCACCCTCCCCATCCCACCCCTCTAGGTGGTCAAAAAGCACCGAGCTGATCTCCGTGTGCTATGCGCCTGCTTCCCACTAGTTATCTATTTTACATTTGGTAGTGTATATATGTCCATGACACTCTCTTACCCTGTCACATCTCACCCCACCCCCTCCCCATATCCTCAAGTCCATTCTCTAGTAGGTCTGTGTCTTTATTCCCGTCTTGCCACTAGGTTCTTCATGGCCTTTTTTTTTTTTTTTTTTTTCCTTAGATTCCGTATATATGTGTTAGCATACTGTATTTGTTTTTCTCTTTCTGACTTACTTCACTCTGTATGACAGACTCTAACTCCATCCACCTCATTACAAATACCTCCATTTCATTTCTTAATGAGGTTATTCTTAAGAAACTCTTCCGGGCTTCCCTGGTGGCGCAGTGGTTGAGAATCTGCCTGCTAATGCAGGGGACGCGGGTTCGAGCCCTGGTCTGGGAAGATCCCACATGCCATGGAGCAACTGGGCCTGTGAGCCACAATTACCGAGCCTGCGCGTCTGGAGCCTGTTCGTCTGGAGCCTGTTCTCCGCAACAAGAGAGGCCGCGATAGTGTAAGGCCCGCGCACCGCGATGAGGAGTGGCCCCCGCTTGCCGCAACTAGAGAAAGCCCTCGCACAGAAACGAAGACCCAACACAGCCATAAATAAATAAATAAATAAATAAATAAATAAATAAATAAATAAATAACTGATTGAAGGACTTAAAAAAAAAAAAGAAACTCTTCCAAGTAGTTTTCCCAACCTAAACTTCCATATACTTTTCCCCAAATAAGAAGCGAAATAAACAATCAGTCAAGAGTGATATTAAAAACATGGGGGCAATCCTGTCCCTAAAACATTTCTTCACCAAAATTTGGATTCTTTCACTTTAAGAGCAGCAAGATCATCTTTTTTACTATCTTTCAGAAGATAACTGTAGCTTCCCTAGTCTGGGGCCCTAAATGAGAAAGACCTCGGTTAGATGCAGCCAATGTCACAGGGTCTCCTGGCTCTGAATCAGTATTTTCACACACTCCCAATCATAAATGCCCCAGAGACCTCCTATCCCCAAAACTGACACTGCTGTATCTCAAGTTCAGGTTTACAGAATGATGGCCTCCTCCAAGGCCTTCCTTAGAAAACGTATTCCCAAATTTGCCATCTCACCTCATGCTTCCTTCTCCAAAAGCAGCCTACTCTTTACCACTCATAAGTCTTCTCCTCTAAAGGGCTCAACGTACATTGGGGCACTCAGCAGATATTACACTCTACTCCATCAAAAGGATCTCATAAATTTGTTTTAATTTAGTAATTAACATTCCTCTAGACTCGCAGAAGTGTTGAGGGCAAAGTCATAACGCTTTTAATGGCAAAATCAAACTGTAAGCCCAGGTCAGACTTCACATCTAATGCTGTTGCTGGCAGACCCAGTGATTTTGAGACCGAGCAAGATGATTTTATCATTAAGGCATCACCACTGCTGTGCAGGGAATTTCTCTTTCATTACACCTCAGCTCCCTCCCACCTCAAAACGCTGCGTAGAGTTCTAACGTACTCTGAAACCACAGTAACTTATGACAGAGCAGCCATTATGATGACCTGTAAGTCATCAAGATACATATCAACCACTGGCTATGTTATTAATACTTGAAGTATCAAATTTGCTAAGGAAGCAAAAAGGAGCTTCGTTCTTCCTCAAGGGGAATCAGAAACCAGTATGTTCAAGAGAGGATTTCCATAGGAAAACCGCCCCTGCCTCAGACAGCACCTACCATCAACATGTTTATGGGCAAACACAGTATCAGAAAAACATGCTGTGAGTCTTAGAAACAGCATATGCCTCATTTCATACGGGCTGCTATGGTGCTAGGCATTGTTTTTTGGTTTTGTTTTTTTTACTGCATTTCAGAGAAATAACCGTAAAATGAAGGTCTATAACCAGCATATAACACAATAAACAACAGCATCAACTTCTGCACCCTTTTTGTGAATGGTTTCCCTATGCTTTAATTGAAAATGTAAGTTTTAATATGCTTTGTGTTTTCTCTCAAAATAGTTTGGGACCAATTCTATTCTAAGACTTCTGTATTTACCATCTCCATCCAAGGTCCAAAGATTACAGAATTTACAAATGAAGGACACCCCCTACACACACACACACACACACACACACACACACACACACACACGTCAGTCATAGAGGAGCTATGACAACAAAATTCCTGAATGACAGAAAGAAACACAGAGGACAGTGGCTTGAAACAGCAATGGTGGTCACCACAAGCTTTGTCCTAGAGTTCAGCTCAGGTCTTTCTGAAAGCCTGGACCAAAAATTCACAAAAACAAGAAGCAGTAACACAGTTCACATAACTTTCCTGAGCTTAAATGTATAATAGATCCGGGTAACTGTCCAATCTAGGTTGTATCTTCAGGGAATCTCAAACTCTCATAAAAAACCAAGGTTTCTGGCTCAAGGAAAGGCTTAAAGTTAGAGATGAGCATTGTTAAATCACTGGTTCCTATTCACATTTCAACCCTTGAAATAACGCTTCACTACTTGTCTCAGTCACCAGCGACTCTAGTCTGTCTTGAGAAAGCTCACACGCCTCCCTGGACTCAGCCATCTCCTTCTCACCGACAGGTCAGGTCCAATACAACCAAAGCTTAATTCACTTTAAAAGATATGTGAACTATTATTCAAGGACAGTAGCTGTCTGTTTACAGAAGCTTCATCCACATCAAGGCAGCTGAGTTTGTGAGCTTGATTTTTGTATTCTTCTTTCATTCTGTCAAAATTCAAGCTTACAGATATTTCTGCTTTCAGTCTATTCTTTAATAAATGTCCCGCTCAGTGTAAGACAGGACTCAGAGTTTCAATGACATAACTGTATATTTTCCCAAGAAAATTGTTTATGTACCTTTCCATAAATGTTTTAACTTTTTCACCTAGAATATAAAATCCTTGAAGAAAATGTCTGTCTTCTATAGTTTAGCAAGATACATGCTCAACACAATTTCCAAATCACCTTTAGTACCAATTTTAACCATGAAGAACACTGAAAATTCTACTGTAAATTATCAAATATATGGTAGCAAATATATAAATGAAATTCTTCTGTCATTTAGTACAAAGAAGAGAGATACAAATATAGGATAATTTCTCAAATGAGTTTCAACTACTTAATGTGCTACTTTAAAGCATATTCACAAACAACAGAAATAATCAATCTGAAGAACTGGATTCATCTCTATACACAGGGGACATTTTTATACAGTTTCTCGAAGAATTAGCCACACACAAGCACAATAGGTACCATAAAGATTAAAAGAAAGTAACTGCATTAAAAATACTTGTTTATTAAAAGGAACGGTTCCTATTTTATATGTATACACATCTATTTTTATAGAAAAGAACACATCTATTTTTATTCTAATTTCCATGACTCACTCCCCACCCATTCACCGATGAGATAGATAACAGTTGATCCTATTTTTCACCTTTTAATTTATTCTACCTGGAGAAATAAAATTCATCACTGTCCCATGTTATTTTCCCTCCCCTTTGGACATTTATCCACTAAATAAACATCTACTACCCACTGCTGTTAAGCAGTGTGCTGGGTCCTGGGGCTCCATCCCAGTCTCCTCCGCTGGTTTCCCCTATTTGCCCCAATTTCTAAGCGCTGAAGTGTCCCAGGACTCAGCCCTGTCTCATCCTCAAGTCAGTCTACACATGCTCACTTGGTGGTCTCAGCTAGTCTCCTGGTCTAATTAGCATCTATCCTATGCTGACCACCCCCATATTTATATATACTGCAGACCTCTTTCCTGGGCTCCAGTTTCACATATGGACTCACCAACTCATCCTCTGCCAATAGATGTTTTACAGATCTCGAACGTTTAACAGGCCCAACTAACTCCAGATCTTCTCCACCAAACCTCCTTTCAAAGGATGAACTTGATGACAACTTCGTCCTTCTAGTTAGTTAGGCTGAAATCCTTGAAATCATCCTGACACCTCTTTCTGTCATACCCCACAGCCAAGCTATCAACAAACCTCTCTTGGAAGGCTGGCCAAGGAGACACTTTGACGTAAGCTTCTGCCCAATCCTGACGCCTCTGCCTCCCTCCCACTATGTTGTTCCCAAGGGCACATGCTTACAAGTATTCTACACACTAAACCCTATCTGAGTCTACTTCCCAAATGATCCAAATGCTTCAAGTCTTCACTACAAACATCCATTACAATATTGTGCATACAACAGCTTATCCCTACTAGAAATAAAACAAAGGATGATTTTAGCTGATCTATGTGTAGAATCTTATAGTTATAGATTCAGAGATTAAGGATATTTCTTGTCTTCTTTACAAGGACACTGAATGCCTCATGCTGCCTTACTACTCTTTTTGTTTATCCTCCATGCAGCAATGAAAGGCTTTAAATAAATCTTATCCATTCAAGTCCAACTGGTACTTTTTCTTTCTCTTCCCTGAGGAGCATCTTTTTTCTACACTACCACTTCTCTATTACTTCAGTTATTCACTGCATTTAGTTGTTTATCTTATTTTTTTCAGAAGTATTCCTTCATAACAAGGAGGTGCTAAAAACCTCATTTCACAAGTAGGTATGAAAAAGAAATATCTGGAACACCTTTCCTAAAAAGAAATCCAAAGGTAGCTAATTTAGTACATAAGCCTTTAGGAAAGCATTAGAAGAAAGTAAGACAAAGTCAAATATTAACAATTTACTGAACATAAATTCTCATTACACAAAATAGTATCTCTCCTTATAACTTCAAAATATTAATAGGGCAACACAGCGAAATATCAAGGGTCAGATGCAGCTAGACTACAAAATGTTATGTTTTTATTTTAGAAGTATGATTTTTATTATTGCTGAAACGAGAATTTTAGAAAAAAAACTACCATCAGTTTCTTAACATGTAATTTATTTGTAAAAGTCAACCAAAACAATCTGAATTCAATCATCAGCTCAGGAAGCAGATTCCATGACATTTTTTTCCCCTAAATGCTAAATGACACAGGCAGCGATAAAATATGCAGAGAAAGAACCATGTCACAGAAGATGTGACAATTTTGATAAATGATGATAAACTGTGATGTAGAACAGCCGTTTGTAAGCTGCTGTTTTCAAAAACATGTATTTTAATGATGATTTTTGCCAAATATCATTTTAGAGAGATAGTCTGTAATAAAACCATTGACAAACAAAATTGGTACCTTATTATAAATTAGAACAGAAATGTATTTAAGTTTTCAGCAAACTTGTAATTTTGCTTTAAATGAGAATGCATTTTAGATCCAGTCAGTTCCTTACAATGTTAAACACAGTCATCATCTGACCCAGAAATCCCACTCCGAGGTATAAAACAGAAATTAAAACATACTTTCACACAAACCCTTGAACATGAATGTTCATACATGCAACATTATTCATAAAAGACAAGAAGTGCAAACAACCCAAATGTCCATCAAGTGACATATAATATCAATAGAACAGAATATTATTCAGCAATAAGAAGGAATAAAGTACTGATACATGCTACAATACGGATGAACCTTGAAAATATTATATTAAGGAAGCCAGTCACAGGAGGCTACATATCATTATGTTTATATGAAATATAAATTCTATTGATATGAAATGCCCAGAATAGGCAAATCCATAGAAATAAGATGTAGATAAGTGGTTGCCTAGGGTTGAGAGTGTAGAGGGAATGGAGAATAATTGCTAATGGATATAGGGTTGCTTTCTGGGGTAATGAAATGTTCTAGAATTGTGCACCGTGATGGCTGCACAACTCTCTGGCTATACACAACCTCTGAATTGTACACTTTAAGTGGGTGAACTGTATGTGAACTACATCTCAGAAAAGCTATTTAAAATGCCAGTTAAAAAGGCCAGTCATGGGCGTTCCTGGTGGCGCAGTGGTATAGAATCCACTTGCCAATGCAGGGGACACGGGTTCGAGCCCTGGTCCAGGAAGATCTCACATGCTGCGGAGCAACTAAGCCCACGAGCCACAACTACTGAGCCCAAGTGCCACAACTACTGAAGCCCGCGCGCCTAGAGCCCACGCACCGCAATGAAGAGTAGTCCCCGCTCGCCGCAACTAGAGAAAGCCCACGCACAGCAACAAAGACCCAACGCAGCCAAAAATAAATAAATAAATAAATTTACTTTTTAACAAAAGGGCCGGTCATGTTGTAGGTGTTTATAACTTGTATAGACTTTTCAAAGTCTAAATCCCTAATTATCAAAATATGTTTCTTACTGTCCACAAACCTCATTTCATTTCCTTACATAAAACCACCTGCCTATTCCACTATAAATACTACACGTAGTGAAAGAAAGTGCTTCTAAAATTAAATCATGTTTTCAAAACAGATTTCTCCTTAATATATTTAATTTTAATGATTCGCATGTGCATTATCCACACTTTCCATTAACTATGGTTAAATTTTCAATCTCAGATAAGTATCCCCCAATACAAAAGCACAGTAACAGGCCATTCCTCTCCCAACACAAGCTGTGTGGACTAAACTTTTAACGTATTAGCTTGAATTTTAAAAAGCAAAATTAAGGAGGCAGATCTGTAAGAAAAGCAAGCATATGAAGTCTCAGAATTTTAGAATGGAAAATATTTTCAAGATTGATCCTCTTCAGGACTACCGAAACTTTAGTATCTAAGAACTAACCCCAGGAATTTTGTGATATTCTCATATCACCTTACTTTTTAAATTTTTATTGGAGTATAGTTGATTTACAATGCTGTGTTACTTTCTGCTATACATACCTTACTATTTTGCCTTATTATTTATATTTACATTAAGTTGATTCCTTTCCTTTTTTTTTTTTTTTTTAAACTTAGCAATGTATGACACAACATCAGTGACCTTAGGGGTTTGGTAAGCTATCTGTACTAGTCTAACAAACATTACAATAAATAAAATTTTAAATGGTGATGTGTCTATCACTTAAAAACATCTTGCACATGATCAGTACTACATCTACCACACTTTGGGAAACACTGATCTAGTTTTAGCTTCTAATTTTATGGGTGAGAAAGTTGAACTTCCTGGTGACTCTCAAAAGTCTGTGCACATCAGAACCTCCTGGAGGGTTTGTGTTAAAATAGAGAGTGCCGGGCTCTTCCCCAAGAGCGTAGGTCTGGGGTAAGGTCTGAGAATTTACGTTTCTAACAAATATCTAAGTGGTACTAATGCTGCTGGCCCAGGGACCGCCCTTCAAAAACCACTGACCAAAACCTACTAACCCCAAATTAGTCAGACCAGAATTTAAACTAGAACCCAATCTTCTCTTAGATGCTCTTATAATTATATGCTCTATCAAACATGTTTAATGTTGCTGAATTTTATTCACCTTTCACTTAATTTTACTCTTTTCAATAAAGGTGATTATTAAATGCCAAAGATCAGGTTTATACATTTTTAAGACTTCAGAGTTGTTATAAAATAGTGATTAATAAAAATTTAAGGAAAAGAACATTACAATCACCTTTGAGGACCCTGAATCCCTTTTCTTGGTCACATACCCTCCGTTAGTCCTTTGAGATAAACATTATCTTCAAGTTTGTGTCTTATCATCCACTTGCTTTTCTTGTTAGTTTTCTCATAGCTGTATCTCTAAATAACATATTGTTTAGGGTGTATGTTCTGAGCTTTATACTATATCTTTTTATGCTATTTGCTTTTTTATTCAATATGATGTTTTTGAGATGTAGCCCTCGGTTTTTATCAGTAATTCATTGCTTTCATGGCGGGACACTATTTCATCTACAAGAAAACAGCACTAAAATTGTTGACTTTTTTTTTCATTTTGAAAAAATCAGAGGTAAAAAAGAAGTTGCAAAAATAGTACACAGAAGTCCTATGTATGCTTCATCCAGTTTCCTCCAATGGTTACATCTTACCTAACTATATTACAGTATCAAAACCAGCAAACTGGTTTTGGGACAATGCTTGTGTATAGTTTCATGCCATTTTATTATACATGCAACTCTCAATTTTTAAGTTCTTTTTTTTTTTCTCGCGGGCCGCCCAGGCCGCGAGACCAAGGGCCGCGGGGGCCGGGCCGGCGCGCCGCCCCCGCCCCGCCTCAGGCCGCCCGCGCTTGGGCCGCCGCCCGGCGACGCGAGGCCAGTCCCACCCCGCCCCCACCCCCGCCGCCGGCCCGGGGGCCGCTCACCTTCCGCGTTGCCCCAGACCACCATGCCCGGGCACAGCCGCCTCCTCCGGCCTCGCTGGCCCCGCCGCCGCCACACGGTGCCCTCGCCTGGGGCGGGGAGAAGGGCCGGGGAAGGAGTCGCACCGCCGCGCCGCGGTCCACGCTCGCCCCACACTCGCAGCGGCCACCCTGAGCGCGCCCAATGGCTGCTCTGTCCCTCCCCCTCCGACGGGCGCGCGCGCCGCGGCTCCGCCCCACCCCTCCCCCTGCGGGGGCCGGCGCGCTCCCAGGCTCCTCCCCGCCCTTCCCCACCCGCGGCGGTTCCGGCCCCGGCTCGCACTCCGCCCCGCGCTGCGCAAGTGCCCGCCTCGCGCCTAGCCTCGGGCGACCCTGAACCACCGGCGCGGCGCCCCTCCCAGGCCCGCCCGCGGAGGTCAGCCCCTCCGCTGCACGTGACCGTCTCGCTCGCGGGGGCGGAGAGGAGCGCGGCGCCGGCCCGCCTTCCGCATCCCGAGACCTGCGCGCCTCCCGCTGGGGTTGATGCGCTGTTCTCCTCTCTGCGAGTCCCCGCCCCGCGCTGCACTCCCCAGTCCGGGAGGACACTAGTTCAGGGACTGACCATGCTTAATCAAGATCATTCTAGTGATATTAATGAATATCTGAGTTACTTCCTTTATTCCCCCCCCACCCCCCGCCAATTAAAGACAATGCTCCTACCTATTAGAAAAATGAAAATCCAAACACTGACAGCCCCAAATACTTGCAAGAATGTGAAGTAATAGGAACGCTCGTTCATTGCTGGTGGGAATGCAAAATAGTACAGCCATTCTGGAAGAGAGTTTGGCAGTGTCTTACAAAACTAAACATACTCTTACTATACGATCCAGCAATCGGACTCCTTGGTATTTACACAAAGGAGTTGAAAAATTATGTCCACATAAAAAACCTGGACACAGATGTTTCATAGCAGCTTTATTCATAATTGCCAAAACTTGGAAGCCACCAAGATGCCCTTCGGTAGATGAATGGGTAAACAAACTGGTGCATCCAGATAATGGAATATTATTCAGCACTAAAAAGAAATAAGCCATCAACCCATGAAAAGATATGCAAGAACTTTAAATGCTTATTACTAAGTGAAAGAAGCCAATCTGAAAGGCTACATACTCTTTGATTCCAACTAAGTGATACCATAATGGTGGATAATGTCATTAGTCAAAACCCATAGAACATACAACACCAAGCGTGAATCCTAATGTAAACTATGGACTTTGGGTGCTAATGAAGTGTAAATGTAGATTCATCAGTTGTAACAAATATACTTCTCTGCTGAGTAGTTGATAATGGTGGAGGCTATACATATGTGGGAACAGGGGGTACATGGGAAATCCCTGTACCTTTCACTCAATGGTGTTGTGAACATAAAACTGCTCTAAAAAAATAAAGTCTACAAACTTTAAGCTATAAGATGAATAAGTTCTGAGGTTCTAATGTATAGCATGGTGACTAGTTGATAACACTGCAATGTATAACTATAATTTGCTAAGAGAACTTAAAAGTTGACCCCCAAAACATACACATATATATTTATATATTCCTCTTTACCATAAATGTACGGCTGTGCTCCTGGCTTCTCTAATCTCTTCCAATCATCTATTTTTATTTCTGCTCAGTACCATGCTGTCTTAATTGGTAGAGTTTTATAATAGCGAGTCTTAATATCTAGTAGGTCAAAAATCCCCAATTCACTCTTCCATTTGCTGTTAAGAATCAGCTCGCATGTTCTATGTGGGGGAGGGAGGTGAAGGAAATTCATTTTAGTTTCCTAAAATCTCTAAAACAATTTGGGGAGAATCACATCTTCTGTAGATTGAAATTTTCTATTGAAATAAGATTTATTTCTCCATTCCTTTAGTTTTTCTTAGGTGTCTTTGTTCTATAATTTTCTCCATATAGTTGTTGCCTATTCTTGCTAGAGTTATTCCTAGGTACTTTATAATTGTGATAATATTATAAGTGGTATCTCATTGCCTTTTCTAAATAGTTGTAGCAGAGTACAGAAATGCAATTGATTTTGTATATTGATTTTGTTTGCAGTATACTTGCTAACCACTTTTATTCATTCGAATACCTCATCTGTGGATTCTTTTGGTTTTTCTACAGGGACAAGATATCCTCAATGACTAGTGATAGCAGTTTCTTCTTCTCCAATGCTAAGAATTCTTCTTTTTCTTCCTGTGTAAGACTTCCTATATAATGCTGCAAAGAAGGATTATCTTATCTTGTTGGTGAAAGGTGTCTTATCTTGTTCCCAATATTAAAAAAGAGTGTTTTCAATGTTTCACCATTAAATATCACATCTGCTGAATATTTATACCTTCTAATGATAGTCTGTTCATTTTGTATCATGAATAGATACTGAATGTTATGGAATGCATTTTCTACATCTCCTGAGATTAAATTTTTTTTAGATCAAGAATTCAGTGGGGGACAGATGGATTGAGAGTTTGGGGTTAGCAGACGCAAACTATTACATATAGGATGGATAAACAACAAGGTCCTACTATACAGCACAGGGAACTAAATTCAATATCCTGTGATAAACCATAATGGAAAAGTATGAGAAAGAATGCATATATACGGAACTGAGTCTCTTTGCTGTACAGCAGAAATTAACATTGTAAATCAACTGTACTTCAATAAAAAACTTACTCTGCATCCATAATGTGTCACACTGTTCTAGACAGTAGAGGTAAAGCAGTGACCAAACAGATGAAAACACTTGCCCTCAGGGAGTTCACCTTGTATTAAAGGAGAACAAACACAATGAATAAATAAAATGCATAGTTTGTTACATATTGATCAACACAAAAGACAAAAATGAAGTAGAGAGGGGAACAGGTAGTGTGGGGAAGGAGGTCTGCAACTTCAAATGCAGTGGTAGGAATGGGTGTCATTGACAAAATGACATCTGGCAAGAGCCTGCAAGCAGAAACAAGAGCATAGCTTGTATGCAGTAAGCACTGCAAGGCAATATGAAGTTCTGTTACAAATTCTGTGAAGGAAAAGTGAATTTCTGAGTAGGTTCACTGGAAAAGATAAATGTTAACATACTATTTTAGTTGCTAATTCCCTATCACAAGCAATGAAGCTTAAAAATCTTACATCAACTATTAAGTAAATTAAAAAAACCGCTGAAACCATTATAACCACCAGTAGTACCAAAGTAGCATTCTTATTAAAAGTATGAAAATAACCATTTCAATATAGAATACAGAAAGATAACAAAAATTACTCTGTTGTTCAAAGTAAATTATTATAAAATTTCAACTTGGGTCACAGAAGCCTATCAAAAAAATAAGTATGGGAAAAGCATAAATGGAAAAAAGACATATTCACAGGTACAAGACCTAAAACTCATTGTAAGTACTCCCCATAAGTTATCTGACCCAATCCAGGGCTAACACTCTAAAGAAACATGAAAACAAACAGACAATCACTCAGAGACCAGATGACAGAAAGAGGAAAGGAATCGTTTCAAAGATGTGTTACAGAAAGTTCAAGTACAAAATTTTCAAATTAATATTGAGAATGCAAAAGGAAAAAAGACCCAGCAAGTCTAACTAGCAATGAAATAAATAAGCAAAGACAAAAAGAGAAGTACATCTAAACACACAAAGACTGACCAAAAGAGAATAAGGAAACTCCTAAACCAAAAGATCACAGAGGTGTCCTATCCAACATTAGCTCATGGGATGATGATAGGTGTTTATGCGGGGGGGGGGGAATAGGTCAAAGTTAATCTATTAGATTCTTTATGCAGTACATCTCAGAATCTTTCAAAATGCCACTGTGAATTATGAATCACTAACCTACTTTGGGGGTAGGGTATGGGGGGCACAGAGTAAGTACGCATGAGAATGTAGTCTTTCCCATGCCAGCTCACCACGGAACCCTTTATTTTGGCCAAAAACAAAAGTCTGTGAGAAAAATGTTGTCCTAAAGGATGGTAAGACAGATGAAATTCATAAATCGCTTTGTAGAGTTAAAGGAATGCTAAAAAAAAAATTTAAGGACTTTCCGGTTGTTGTTTTTTTCTTTTAGTATTGGTAGAAAGCCAGCCAAGAATCAGTTGGACTTACAAACATGAGTACATGGATGAATAAAAGATAGAAAAGAGAATAAATCAAAATTCTGATATATTTTACTGAAGAGGATATTTGGATACAAATGTTGTTATGAAGCAGTCCAACTATGCTAAAGTAAAGAAAGAAAAATGCAAGGGTTGTACTCGTCCTAACTGACAAAAGTGAAATAAATCACCAGGATGGAATGGTATCCAACCAGAGTTCTGGATGCTCTTGAGGACGACTATGAATTTGTAGGCAAAGTTAGATAGAATCATCCAAATAGCCCCAAATTTGGCTCCTACAAAGGCTCTGGAGAAGACCCAATAAAATAAGATTCATTGTGGATTTGTTGGAAGTATAGGGTAGGTTGATGGAATTTTTAATTAAGAATAGACTCAGACACTGAAGTAAAAATAACCTAATGGAAGAAACACCGTAAAGTGATAGAATCTATAGATATCTGTATTAATTCTATATCTATAGGTAGATTCTGTATCTATAAAGAGAAATAGATATAAAACACCTGAAATTTTTTGAAGTGGTAAATAAACTGAGGCAGGAAATAATGTTTATTTAGACTTTCGACACATCTTAGACAACATTCTTCAACAAAGGCTTAAAATATTAAATCACTATCAAAAGAAATATTCTGCCCCAGATAGGAAAGTGGCTTGGTGGCAGAAAACAAAAGGAAGAAATAAGCAAAATTTCAAATACAGTTTATCTCGGGATATTAGTGAAAACTAGTCTCATTTGTATAATATTGAAAAATGGAGCACACGGCAAATGTTCAGGTTTAGAAATGAGCAGTGAAATGCCAAGCGCCAGAGATAACCGATGGAGAGTTATTTATTTATTTAGTACAGTCCTGGCAATGACAAGGGTCATAGCCAGTATGATCCACGACATTCAAGGAAGCTCTCCACGTGCCAAACACCACCTGAGTCACTGTATGTGCATCACTTTGTTTAGTCTTCACAACTTCCTACAGAAGTAATTGCCATTTTATTCCATGAGTTTACAAGCTAGACAGTAAAGGCTCAGAGAGGAAAGTAACTTCCCCAAAGATCACTAAGGTAAGTAGGTGGCAGTAATAGTAGCTACTAAGTGATAGAGCTAAAATTTGAAACCTGGCAACTGACCCCAGAATCCTCACCTACTTTGGGGGTAGGGTATGGGGGGCACAGAGTAAGGATGCATAAGAATGTAGTCTTTCCCATGCCAGCTGACCACGGAACCCTTTATTTTGGCCAAAAACAAAGCACTGCGAGAAAAATGCTGTCCTAAAGGGTGGTAAGTCAGATGAAATTCATAAATCACTTTGAAAGGTTAAAGGAATGCTAAAAAAAAAAAAAAAAAAAAATTAACTACTGCACCAATGGTTCTCAAACTTGAGCATGCATCAGAATCACCTGGAAGGTGTGTCAAAGACAGACTGCTGGGCCCCATCCCCTCGAGTTTCTGACTAAGCAGATTTTGTGGGTTCCGAATTTCTATTTCTAACAAACTGATGTTTCTGCTCAAGGGCCCACACTTGGAGAAATATGGTCCTAAGCCACAGGTGGTGAAACAAAGAAAGCAAGAGATCACGATAAGAATGGTCTCGGGAAAAGGAGAAAACCTAGGTGAAGAAAGCTGGCGTGGAATTAAGGAAAGGAGGGATGAATCATCCAGTAAATGGGGTCAAGCTAAAATCACATGGAAATTTTCCTGGGCCTTTTGCTCCCTGGGTGGGCAAAGAGTCTTCCTGGGACCTCAAACAGCCTAAAACTATTCAACCCAGCTTCGGGCACAGTATAAATTTAATGGCAAAAGGACGTCCCCACGTTCAGGATCTCTGTACTCTGGCTACCACCACAAACCTTACCCACTGACAATGCCTAGAACTCCTTTAACAGGAAACAAAACGTTTTACTTTGTAGCAAGAAATAGAAGCTTGAGAAGGAAATAAGTCCTAAAAAGTGAATATATATCGCTGTCTACAGATCTCATTCAAAATGTAAATGACTGCTTATAGATTAACCATAGGTCTAATATAACATGGCATGTCTAATATTCTTAAAATTACAAAAATTCAGTGTTATTACTTTGGAGAGGAAGCATGATGCTACATGAAAGGCATCAAATTTGGTGTTAGAAATCCTATATTTGGGGATAAATGACTTCTGACAAGTCTTTTTTTGTTTCTTTGTTTATATTTTATTTTTGGCTGCGTTGGGTCATCGTTGCTGCACGTGGGCTTTCTCTAGTTGCGGCGGGCGGGGGCTACTCCTCGTTGCGGTGCACGGGCTTCTCATTGCAGTGGCTTCTCTTGTTGCAGAGCACAGGCTCTAGGCACGTGGGCTCAGTAGTTGTGGCTCGCGGGCTCTAGAGCGCAGGCTCAGTAGTTGTGGCGCATGGGCTCAGTGGCTCCGCGGCATGTGGGATCTTCCCGGACCAGGGCTCGAACCCGTGTCTCCTGCATTGGCAGGCGATTCCTAACCACTATACCACCAGGGAAGTCCAGACATTTTCTTCATACGTAAAAAAGGAGCAGTAGGGACTTCCCTGGTGGCACAGTGGTTAGGAATCGCCTGCCAATGCAGGAGACACGGGTTCGAGCCCTGGTCCGGGAAGATCCCACATGCCGCGGAGCCACTGAGCCCATGCGCCACAACTACTGAGCCTGTGTGCCACAACCACGGAAGCCCGCGCGCCTAGAGCCCGTGCTCCGCAACAAGAGAAGCCAGCGCAATGAGAAGCCCGCGCACCACAAGAAGAGTAGCCCCCAGCCGCCTCAACTAGAGAAAGCCCACGCGCAGCAACGACCCAACGCAGCCAAAAATAAATAAATATAAAATTAATTTATTTTTTTAAAAAAAGGAGCAGTAATTCCCCACAGAGATGTGAGGATCAAAAGGGATCATATTTGTGAAAGCATTTGGTCAATTATAACTCACTTTTTCAATTATAAGGTGTTAGTTAGGACTACTTCGGGGAGTAACACGTTTTATACAAGCTGTTACTAGATGTGCACTGTATTCAAGTTCAGGGTGCATATTAACGTCCAGTGTCATTTATACACAAGAGATGCCTTCTAGGCTCAAGAGACAAAAGTTACAAGTGATAATCAGGCATTCATGACGCTGGGATTTGATAACGTTTCTCCCAGTCTAAACGCAGTGGGAAAAATCCAGAACTGAAAGTGGACACAAACTACTTAGTATTTTAGGAAAGCAGGAGAGACACAACAGGATTGGGGAGAAGTATCAAGTCTATCAGAAGCTCTCAGGGACGCCTGGTGTCTACCTACAGAGGCTGCAAACAGCATACTCTTAGGACAAAACCCTAAGGCAGTGGGTGGTTTTTTGTTTGGTTTTTTGTTGCCTGAGAGTGAGCTACTGTCCCGCTATCTCACTCTAAAACCTATAAAAAGAGAAGGGCTGTGTTCCTCCAGCTGTGGCACCTCAGGGTAGGGTCCTCTACCTAAGGCTCTGAAAAAGTAAGGAGGGCACAGTGCTACCTCATAGTACAAAAAGGTACATGAAAGACCTATGTTCTCCTTCCTCTGCTGCTGGCAGGCACTAAGATGAGGAAGAGATGCTAAGAAGGCCATGGCATGGTGATGGAGGAGTCCAGTCTGGCTGCGGCACCTTCACGCCCTTAGGAAAACTGTCGGCAAGCTTTCATTAGAGTAGGTTCAGGCCACAACGTGAATATTCATCTTTCATCTGTTTAAACAAGGCACTAAATAGTAGGTGTCACTGGTCACTTCCTATTGAACAGAGCCTACAAGATTTTAGGTAAGCATCAAGACACTGATGTTGGGTCAGGCGAAGATTTCCTAGCTATGACACCAAAAAGTATATTGATAAAAGAAAAAAATAAGCTGGGCTTCATTCAGATAAAAAATAATGCATTTCAAAAGACACCATTAAAAAAGTAAAGACGTGCCATGAACTAGGAAAAAATATTTGAAAATCATATATCCAATAAAGCACTTGTATCCAATAATAACAAGTGTTGGCAAGGATATGGAGAAACTGGAACCCTCATGCATTGCTGGTGGAATTGTCAAATTCGAAACTGCTACTTTGAAACACTGATTCATCATATGACCCAGGTAATTACCCCTGGGTAACCACCCAAGTGAAATTAAAACTACATGCACACATCAGCCAGAGCGGCGAAAACGCGGAAACAAACCAAATGTCCATTAATTGGTGGATGGATAAATAAAATGTAGTATATATCCATACTATAGAATATTCTTTGGCAATATGATACATGCTACTGCATAACCTCAAAAACATTACGCTAAATAAAAGAAGCTAGACACAAGAGACCACATACAGTATGATCCCATTTATATGAAATGTCTACAAAAGGCAAATCTATAGAGGTAAGAAGTAAATTATCGGTTGAATGGGTCTGGGGGTGGGAATGAGAGTGATTCCAAATAGGCACAAGGTTTCTTTTGGAGGGTGATGGAAATGTTCAAAAATTAGATTACATGATAGGTGCATACAACTCTATAAATTCACAGATTTTACTAAAAACCACTGAATTGCATATACTTCAAAAGAGTCAATTGTATGGCATGTGAATTATACATCAATAAAACTGTTTAAAAAATAAAGAAATTTAAAAGAGAAGTCAGGGACAGCCCTGACCCCAAACCTCACTATGAAATGTTAACATATTTACACAGAAATCTGCCACTTATCCTGATGTCGCCCTTCCAGAAACTTGACTCTTAGGATGACAAAGAACACGAACAAAGAGTAAGAGACCTCCAAACAGGGTCTAAGATAGCCGTGGCTCATTTATGCACTTTAGACTACAGGAGAAAATGGAAGTCCTCCCCTCGCCCCTACCCAGCCTGAGATGAAAACTTAATGACTCATAGGTACAAATGCAGGGCACCTAATTTTAAGCTCGATTATCTGGTTTTCCTCAGCAGCTACATTAACTAAGTGACAGTTAATACTGAGGATGGGATCAGAAGCAAACTCTCAAAGCACAGGCCTCTGGGTCTGGTCAGCCCCTTACAACTTCACACCACTGAGGGCAGGGCAGCAACGGTACCCTGGTGGCCAAAAATGGTTACGACATCTGTTATCTGAGGCTGGAAAGAGAATCAGTTTCTCAAAATGAGGTCATCAAAATGGCCATGGGTATGCACCCATTTATGATACAGGTTCTCTTGCCTCACTCAAACCAACTGAATCAGAACCTCCAACAATGATACCTAAGAATCTGCATTTTTAACAAGCCCCTTGATGATTCTTATGTTTTAAATTTTATTGTGCACAAGAGCCCTTTACTTAGAGAATATTAGCGATGGAAGGAACCTTGATGATCATCTAACCCAAAGTTCACATACTGTAGATGAAAACACTGGGGACCAACGATGTAACATGATTTTCAAAGATCAAATAGTTCTTTAAACTCTTTAAAAAAAAAAAACAAAACTATGTCTCTAGTCCTAAAAATTGTCAAGAATACTACTGACAAAAGAGAATATAAAATGTACCTTGGAAATATTTTCTTCAAAGATTGATGAAGATAACATGCTTAATCATTTAAAGGGATATGTTTCTGCTCTCAGGAAAATTCATCCAGAGCACCTCATTACCTGAAGCTGCCAACGAAATGAGTCATCATAACAGTTAAATTATTTTTTCCTTGTTGGTATGTTCAGTTTAATTATTGCCTTTTTTCCCCAAACCTACCTCCCTTGAGAAAATGCATAGGTTATTTGACCCAAAACACCAACATTCTTACAGATCACAAGCATTAAGTCATCATTTCCTCTGAAGCCACATCTCCAGGGCTGCAAGTCATATTTTTATATTAATGCAGCCTGAATTCTCCTGTGCGTGGGTCCTAAATCATGAGCTAGCAAGAGGGAGGAGATATGGGGATATATGTATATGTATAGCTGATTCACTTTGTTATAAAGCAGAAACTAACACCATTGGAAAGCAATTATACTCCAATAAAGATGTTAAAAAAAAAAAAAAGATTACATTCTATTGGAGGAAAACAGTCAATAAACAAATATACAAATTAACTAAAAAAAAAAAAAAAAGTGGGTCTGTTTCCAGGGGCCTATTTAGCCAGTGGGTTCATCACCCGAAACCTCAGGCTCCCTTTCATTATTCCTGCTTGATCCTGCCTTTTGATAATTTCCAGTAAAGCACTGTTGTCTTATTTTCTGCTTTAGACAAGCTTAAGGGAGAGTTTCTTAAGTCACTTGACCAAAATATATTTTGGAGCATGGAAAGAACATAGTTTCTTTGTTTTTGGGGGGGTTTTGTTTTCACAAAAGGATTACTTGGATTCAAAATCTTGTTCACTGACTTGTTAATCGTGATGTAGTGACATGACAAATTTCTCAGCCTGTTAGAGGCTTTAATTTCTTTTTCACAAAATGTAAAGAATAACACCTACCTTGCAAGGTTTTTTGCAAAGATTCTAAAAAACACGTAGTACGTAAAATAGATAATATATGCAACACGAACAGTGTCTATTGTATATATATAATTGTCAATGAAAAAGTGTTGCCTGCCATATCAGTAAACAAAGGATGTTGCAGCCATCAAGCCATCACATTATAGCCGCCCCAAGAGTGAACCCTGAGGAAACTCAGGATGGAAACAGGATGCCCACCATCTAGCAGTCAACTGCCACAGCCTCCCCTGATGGTGCACCCCGAGGGAACTCAGGATGAGAAAGCACAGGATACTGGCCCACATAGCTGAGGTGCATATCAAAGGAAGGATTTCAGTGAGCCCAGACTTTTGCATCTTCCCATACACAGAAAAACACTAAAAATTCATTAACTCGAGATGTCTGGTTTTCTTTAATTAACAGGAATCTTTCGATGTTCCGATTTACCTGGTCTTTGTTGCAAAAACTCCTATAGTTGATGGCGCCTCCCTCTCCTTTTTGGATCAGTCCCTCAGAGAGAGCTGAGAGGCTGTGTCCCAGGCTTAAGTCCTCAGTTTTGCCCACCAAATAAAACATATTTCTCAACTTTGAGGTTGTGCATTTTTTTCAGTCAACATCATATATATGTTAAATATACATATATAGAATATATATACACAAATATACATATATATTAGTGTAGGGGGTAAAAACATGGACTTTTCCTTGTTATTTAACCACTCTGAACCTCAGTTTCCATTTCAGCAAAATAGACATATTAACAGGTCCTAAATCACAGTGTTGTCAGAAGGGCTAAACACACATAAAGCATGTACCCACTGTCTGGCAAACAGTAGGAGCTCAACAAATGTTGTCCAATGGCAAGGCAGCCCTCAAGAGACCAGCGGTCAGTACGTGGTGGGTATTATGATTATTGTTCATTTCTTTCAGGGGCAATCTGGAAGCGCAGAGGCAGAGGTTTGGAGGAATTTTAGGGGTCCACACAATACACCCAGGGGGGAACAACACAGATCCCCTGAGTGGGGTTCAGGGAGCACCTCAGCAGCCCTGGCCCTTCCTGCTCTCTCAGTTGGGAGGGTCTCAATGCTGGACTTTGTATTTTCAAAAGATGGCCCGGGCCTTCTTCAGAGAAGAGGAGGTGACAGACAGCATGATGATGGCTGATGAAGGTGTGGGATGATGAGCGGAGAGTCAGCTTGTACCAGAAACATCAACACTCAACCAACGCCTGGCTCTACTTCCTCACCTGTTGATTGATGGCTAGGCTTTATCTAGTTTCAGGACGAGAGTAAAACACAAGGATTCGAAATAGAGTCACAGGTGTAGAAAACAAACTTATGGTTACCAGGGGGGGAAAGTGGGGAGGGGAGAGGGATAAGTTGGGAGATTGGGATTGACATATACACAACACTACCTATAAACTAGATTACTAATCAGGACCTACTGTATAGCACAGGGAACTCTACTCAGTACTCTGTAATGACCTGTATGGGAAAAGAGTCTAAAAAAGAGTGGATTATATGTATATGTATAACTGCTTCACTTTGCTGTACACCCGGAACTAACACAACATTGTAAATCAACTATACTCCAATAAAAATTTAAAAAAACACACGCAAGGATTCTCCAAAGATCTTATGTTTGGACCTGATTCCTAGATCTTCTTCTGGGAATTGGGGGTGGGAGGAGAGAGAGTAAAGGAAACAGTGGGGTGGGGCGGGGGGATGTGCATAGGGAAATGAGCGCTTCATGGCGGAAGCACTGAAGCACCACAAAAGGAGTTCCATCGATCCTGGAGAAATCCCCTCAAGTCCCCTCCAGGAAAACTTCAAAACTCAGGACTGTCGATTCAGCGCACCTGAAAAAAACAGAGCAGATGGACGTCAGGACCCCGTTGGGATCCTGCAGCTCCATGGCTGCGGCCCCAGCAGTTTTGAGGGCAAACAGCTTACTCCAGAGTATTGATCCAGCCACAGCAAGGTGCAATCTGCTTAAAAAAAAAAAAAGTCTGTTTGAGAAATAGACCCACAGACACAGAAAACAAAATTTCCGTTACCGAAGGGGAAAGGGTGAGGGGAGGGATAAATTAGGAGTGTGGGATTAACAGAGACACACAGATATATGATATACGTAAAATAGATGAACAACAGGGTCCTACTGTAGAGCACAGTATTACTGTGTTCAATATTACTCAATATCTTGCAATAAACGATAATGAAAAAGAATCTGGAAAACAACATATATATGTATGTATGTATACGTATGTATGTGTGTATGCATAACTGAATCACTTTGCTGTACACCTGAAACCACCAACAATGTAAATCAACCATTCTTCAGTTTAAAAAAATAATTTAAAAATAATTTTAAAGTCTGTGTATGTACAGCAACCCTACCCCGTCAAGCCGGGAAGACGAACAGCAGTTACGTGTAGACAGAGGCAACCCACCACATTGTCCCCAGCACGCAACTCCAGACATGGTCAGAAGCCTTTTACTGCCTGAGAGTTTTAGCACATGAGGGGGAAGCTTTTCAACTCAATTAGCATTCAGTGGTCCTGATGCTCAATCACAGGGATCAGCTGGGAAGTTACTAAAGCCATTACCAGGGGCTGGAGTCGCCAGCTGAGTTTGAAATGTCAGTGCCTTTCCCCTGACACCACCTCCCCTCTTCCCACTGTCCCTCCCAATCAGAGGTCCTGATAATTTGGTAACCTTTCACAACAGCAGGCAGTCATCCTTCAGTCTTGGGATCAGGGACTTTGAAATACCCAAGGAGTCAATTACAGCTTGGCTCTGTCCCTGGGAAAAGAAAGCAGCATCCGAGAGGTGGAAGGAATTGGGGTCCTGGGCAACGCGGGCAGGTGAGTTCCGAGGCGCCTTCTCCCAGATGCCGCCTGCATCCCACCAAAGCTTCCGAGGAGACCACAGCCTGTAGGGGTAGAAAGAAGAGCCTGGGAAGACCCAGCTCAAGGTTGCTATAAGCAAAAGAGAATATGAAGGGAGAATTGTCTCGAATTAGAGGAGGATTGCAGGAATGTAACCCTTTGTATTCTAAAGATCTGACAGTGAATTGGTAGGTAGGTAGGACCTTGGCTAGTTGTTAATCAATACTCATTGGCCCTTTCTCTTTGCTGCATCCAGATTCCCTTCGACAGCCCCCTTGCCTCTGGGTGGGGCCCTGGGACGAGCCCTGACCGGTGGACCATGCGCAGAAGCGGCTCTGTCCTCTCTGGGCAGAAGAGGCCAAGAGCGTGCGTGCCTTCTCCAAGCTCCCTTCTTCCAGCGCGGGGCTCTGAGGACCTGAGGAAGGTGACGCCACAATGTTGAAGGACCCTGAGTCCCTCACATCTGCAAAGAACAGAGTCTCCCACTCCAACCCTAGCCAGTAAATCGAGCAAGAAAGAAAACTTGAACCTGTATGGACGAAGAATGTCGCCTGCCCTATCAGTCAACAGAGTGTTGCAGCCATCAAGCCATCATCAGCCATGGCAGCCATCCCCGATGGTGCACCCGGAGGGGATTCAGGATGGAGAAAAGCAGGATGCTGGCTCTAGATAGTTCAAATGCACATCAAAGGAAGGATTCCAATGAGCCCAGACTCCTGCCTCTTCCCATACCTAGAAAAATGCTAAATTCGTTAACTTGAGATGTCTGGTTTTTCTTTAATTAACAGTAATCTTTTGATGTTCCGACTACCTGGTTGTTTTGGGGTTTAATGTTTTGTTTTGTTTTGTTTTTGCAAAACTCCTATATGTCCTGGTTCCTCCCTTCCCTCTTCAGTGCAATCTCTCAGAGCGATCTGACACTGCCTCCCGGGCTTAAGTCCTCAGCAAGTCCACCAAAAAAAAGATGATTCTCAACTTTTAGTTGTGCATTTTTTTCAGTCAACACCTGCTAAGCCACTGAGGTTTTAGGTTGTTTGTTAGTACAGCTACCATCAGTTATCCTGACTGACAAAATGACATAATCAGAATTACAAACAAAAATATCCATCATATATACATATATATATATATATATATATATATATATTTATAAACAACAAAATAACTGAATTAACTGTCCAAAAAAGGGAGCTGGTTAAATAAAGGATGGTACACGATACAGCCGTTAAGACACGTCTTTAAAATGATGCTAATGACATAGGGATACGATAAAAAGTGAACTTATTGTTTTTTCTACTGCAGAGTAGTAACCAAAAAGTAATTGTAAAATAATTTAAGTACTTTGCTTAGAGTCTTTGAAGGGGATTTATGGATCACAGATTTTTTTTTTTAAATTCTCCCTTTCCCGTCTTACCACAGCACTTGCTCCCACACTTCCTTCTTCAAATATTCTTGCACAAAATCCCCGCCACTAGCCTACTTACCTCTAGCCTCCCCTTCCTTTTTTCCCCAATACTGTACCCCCAAAACTAAAGGACAGTCCACCATGCAGAAAAGGAAGAATAGGTGGAAGGAGGGTAAGCCTGCTAACAGTCATACATCAACGATGCTCACCCAGAACCTCTGGCAAAAGGAACTTCATTTTCCTACATCTTTCCAGAATCAGAATCTTGCTCACCTCTGGCCCAGGCTCAAAGGGAGCTCTTGTCGTCAGAGAAAAATTAAGGAGTTCTCCACTGCCTGTGAAAGTAACTGAGGATGCTTTCTGATACATTGCAGGCACGGAGAGAGAGCATGTTTAGCTTAGTCAAGGCCTCTTTCATGACATGGAAAGAAAAGAGGTCAAAGTTACATTAAAATGAAGAATCAAAGAGTTCTTTGATTTTTGAAAGAAATCATTAATTGCATGACTTTTGATCAGACTGCATGTCTTATCAAATCTGGAGCTCATCCTTGCACGTGGATGAATAATACAAGAGTCCCCACAAGATCCCTCTTCCTCTGCAGCCCCATGTTTTTCTCCCTTTGGCTGGTGACAGTGGTTTTTGTCCTCTACGTGAGTTGGATGGGTTGGGAATGTGTCACTTTGAAAAGAAGATGCCCTAACACCTGTCCATAAAAAAGGCAGAGTTCTGGTTACCTCAGCCCTCCCATCCATTCTGGGCACCCACTCAGGGCTCCAAAATGATCTTGTTGGCTGGACCTTCACAGTAGATAGGTGTGAATTAAATGACGAAGCTCTGGGCTGCGTCAGACAGAGGGGGCAAATCATAGTGTCTGATAGGACAGGTATTTTGCCTGTTTTTAAATTTCTACACAATGGGGGATCCTTTTCTAGGCTGACCCATCTGGAAGTTGCTTCCCCCCCCGCCCCCCCCAGGTATCAAATTCAGCCTCAACAGAACATGGGCCCTCAGAGATGCCACAAACATAGAGACCCCAGAATGAGAAAAAGGAGACCGCTGTAAACCTGGATCTCAAGGAGGACAGAAACAGGCATTTTGCAGACAGCATGAAAGGAAAGCACAGAAAATGACTCCACTTAAAACAGAATTTTGAGCTACAACAGCTCCGGGGACTTGAATTCTCTCCAGTTAGTAAATACATAGTTTGCACCATCTTACCACAGAATAATCTGAGATAAGACGAGAGACGGGGTACTAAAGATCGACAAAACCTAGATTTTGAGTGAGGAGGACTCTGAAATGGGCAAGAATAGAGACATTTGCACTCAATACAAAAAGCTGAGAGCTTTGTCCACCCTTGTGAGGAAGGTGAGTATTAAGAACCTCAGTAAAGGGGCTTCCCTGGTGGCGCAGTGGTTGAGAATCTGCCTGCCAATGCAGGGGACACGGGTTCGAGCCCTGGTCTGGGAAGATCCCACATGCCGCGGAGCAACTGGGCCCGTGAGCCACAACTACTGAGCCTGAGCGTCTGGAGCCTCTGCTCTGCAACAAGAGAGGCCGCGATAGTGAGAGGCCCGCGCACCGCGATGAAGAGTGGCCCCCACTCGCCGCAACTGGAGAAAGCCCTCGCACAGAAACGAAGACCCAACACAGCCAAAAATAAAAATAATAAATAAATAATAAATTAAAAAGTTTAAAACAAAACCAAAAACATAAAATCTGGAAAAAAGTTGAACACCTATATACCCACTGCAGACTTTACAATTAGTATTTTGGAAAAAAAAAAAAAAAAAAAAAAAAAAAGAACCTCAGTAAAAATGACTTAGAGTCTTCAATTAATCCTTTTCTTAGTAAAATTGGAGGGAGATAAACAACCTTAGTAATCGTTACGGATAATATCCGGACTATGGGTGTGTCATTGGCAATGATATTAGAACCATTCCTGGAGTATTACAATGGGCTGGTCATTGTCAAGGGCACTTTCAAATATTGTGCTGCTCTGCCCGAGCGCACTGCAGTGTAGATGTGATGAGTCCCACTTCACAGAACATAAACTGAGACTCAGACAGGATATATGATGCTTTATAACACCAAATACAGAAAAACTTAAAGAAAAAAATGTCCCGTAGTCAAATCAGTACTGTTATTTTAATCACTTTTTCTGCACTTGTATTATTAAAATTTTAACAAAATGAAATACTCCATCTAGTATTTTGTACCCTGCTTGTACACTACATCTTCCCACCATTAAATATTCTTGGAGAAAATCATTTGTAATGAATGAACTGTTTTCCATCCTTTTTTTAAAAAAAATCTTTATTGGAGTATAATTGCTTTACAATGGTGTGTTAGTTTCTGCTTTATAACAAAGTGAATCAGCTATACATACACATATATCCCCATATCTCCTCCCTCTTGCGTCTCCCTCCCACCCTCCCTATCCCACCCCTCTAGGTGGTCACAAAGCACCGAGCTGATCTCCCTGTGCTACGCGGCTGCTTCCCACTAGCGACCTATTTTACATTTGGTAGTATATATAAGTCCATGCCACTCTCTCACTTCGTCCCAGCTTCCCCTTCCCCTTCCCCGTGTCCTCAAGTCCATTTTCTACGTCTGCGTCTTTATTTTCCATTCTTAAGTTGGGCCATCCGTTATTTAACCACCCCCTATTGTGGGATTTTTAGGTAGCTTCTACTATTTTTTCTATTACACTACTGGCTGAGATGAATATTCTTGAACATAAGTCTTGCACATAAATTTGACTTTCACCTTAGGATAAGATCCTAAAAGCAAAATTACTGGCTCCAAGTGTATGAACATTTTAAGGCTGTTGATACACAAATTGCCAAATTACCCTCCAGAGGCTTCGCACCAATTTCCATCCCCATCAGCAGCAACAGATGAAAACGGCCTTTTCCTTACATCCTTAGCGGCCAATTTTGTGCGTTCTTAAAACTTTCTACCGATTAGATGAGCAAAAAAGAAATAGATTTATAACTTGCATTTCTTTGTTAGGTAGTGAAGTTGAACATCTTTCCATATTTATTGGGGATAAGCTTGTGTTCTATGGTGAATGCCCTGTCGCATCTTCTGCCCGTGTATCTATCACTGTGTTGGGAGATGCTGGGATGCAGAACCTTCTTCGGTGCCTGGTGTGGTTCTGCTCCTGCTGACACAGAGTCCTCTCTCCGTGGAAGATGGCTGCTCCATAGCACTGAGAAAAGTCAGCACCCCTACAGCCTGCCATGGGCCTGGAAGTGATGTCTCAGTGGCTCTGGAGGAATTACATTCAGGTCCCTGGATTTAGCAACTCACCAGCAACCAGAACTGGTACTTCAGGACTAAATGACTCTGCAGTGTATCAGTTCGCATGAACTTGACCTTCTTCCCACCTTTTCACCCAAGTGACTGAATCAGGCCAAGCTGCGGTGGAGACACAGCTTCGTCTCTCTTCTCCCGGGAGTGGGACTGAAAAGCCAGTACAGAGCAGATCATCCCTGCAGACACTCGCTGGGTGACCCCGGGGCACAGCAGGAGGAAAGAAGGGTGATCATCCTCACCCTTCTTGGAGGGTGGAGCCACGTTCCAAAAACAGATGCAGTAAGCACGAACCACACAACCACCCAGATGAACTTGAACTCAGCAGTTGGAATGAATAACCCCTCCTTTCTGCAAGTCACTGCTCACCCTGTGCCTCTCTCCATTGGTGAGTGGTTCCTTCTGGCTTGAAATCACTACTGGTGACTTACCACTGCTGGTGCTTTACATTGTTGTTTCCCCCACGAGAATGTCAAGTTCAGGGCATCCAGTTCCTCCGCGTGAAACCCTTTGTAGTTGCTATGGGTGAACGGATGAGTGAGTGATAAATGAACAAAACAATTTTTCCCTAGCACTTCCATGCTGTTTCTAAATGACAGATTTCCACAGCTCCCTCCCCGATACAACCACAGACTCTTTGAAGACATTTCTCTCTCTCCCCGCATGCCTGGCACAAAGGGGGATAAATGCTAATCGAGGGAATGAATGAAACAAACCTTATCTGGACCACAAGAACGCACGCCTACTTGAGCTCATCTTTTTTTTTGTTGATGTTTTACTTTAAATTTTATTTCCTGCCCCCAAACATCCGTTAAGCGCCCAGGAGAAGGAAAAGGGGATGTGACTAGCAATAGAGAGAAATCTTCTTCACAACAATGGCCATGGCAAGCTTAGGCACTTTTGGTGAAATCTCTCTGGGAAGTACTGGCAGAGGAATAAAAGGCAAACTGACACAGAAGTATTGCTTGGTGTGCATTTCCAGGCTCTGCCTTCTTTCTCATCTCTTGGTGGCAGGCGGAGGAAGAGGAGAAAAGGTTAAACTTTTTTATAAACCGGCAGAATAAGCTTATCACATCCTCTCACTATCTCTGCATAGGTTCTAGTCTCTGCAGCATTATATAAGCTTTGCCCAAAGTAATGAACAGTTGAAAGTCAAATGTAATACTTCACCAAACAACTTAAAAATGCTTGCACACCGGAAAGGATTAAGTTGCAGAGAACACAAATGGACCCAGAGCAACCTTTGCCAAAAGAGAATATTGTGCTAAATGGACAGCCATAGCTCTTTTCCATATGAAGAAACAGTCAGAAGGATACAAGAACTTGGTCAAAATCACACAAGTAAGTAGGACAGAATCTGGTCTGTCTGTCCCAAGGGTTGTGTTCTTTAACCACCAGGCTAGCTTTTCTCGAATCTGATTCATGCATAGCATAACTCTACACCTCTGTTTGCCTTGAATATTCCCTGTTTATACGTATGCCTGCTGCAGTTTTTCACATTGCCCACTTTGACTCCCAAAAGCAACCGAGAATACACAATAATTTGGTCACTCTATCCATGGACCACTGTGGTGGGACTACCCAGGAAGCTCATTAAAAGTGCAGCTTCCAGAGCCCTACTCCAGATCTAGATAAGTTTTCTGAGGGTTGGCTCAAGAATCCAGGTACAAGTCTTTTTAAGTGGTTTTGTGGAACCCCCCAGGTGAGTCTCTCGCTCTCTTAAGTTAATAAACCATTTATTCTGCCTCCCGCAGATGCCCAGCCAGGTCCTGTTGAGGTAGGAGTCCCCGCACCACATCAGAGGGATGCTCCCAGCCAAGTCATCTCTGGAGCCTTGGAGAATCTGAATGGTCTCGTGCTGGCCCACCTGCCATGACAAACCTCTTCCAGAGCATTCCCCTTCACATTTTACCTTCTACCACTCCCAAAGGCAGTCTGCTCCAATGAGGCCTGACTTCGTCTGTCCTAACGAGCACCCGCTCATTCAAGCAGTTTAGGAATGCAAGGTGCTGTGGTTCTCAACCAGGGTGGCCCAACCTCTAAAATAGTAGTCCAAGCAGTCTCTACCTCCTGGGCACATCCCCTCTGCAACAGCCCCAGTAAACGAATGTCCCATCCTTGCTTTTTCAAGGTCGGCAACAGGGAGTCCCCTCCTAAAGAAGGTTCTCTCGCATTGCCACACTCTCAAAGGCTGCCCCCAGTGTGCTTCCTTCCTGTGGGCCTGATCAGGCTAAGGGCAGAGTTGTCTCTTTCCTTCTCTGAGTCGGACCAAATCGTCTTAGTAACACCTCCTCACAGTGGTGACCATGTGTTTCACGGGGGCTGCTGCTGAGCCTTTATCTCATCCTTTCATGGTGGAGAGAGAGAGGATTATAATGATTTTTACTTCTAGGGGAGAGGGGAGTGTAATGATTATGTTGTCATTTTGTATCATGTCCTTTGGTCATGAACTTGTTTTGAATTTCATATGAAAATGGGCCCACCATTCCCACTTTGTGAGGTCATTCAGCACCCTCATTTTGCACCTTTAACATCTCTCTCAGTATCACTTGGAAATGTTTGAAATGGCATGAGCTTGTCCTCACATTCCTATCAGCTGTAAATCCGGAGCCCCAACATGAACCTAACCATTGAGCAGAACACCTCTCCACTACCGTGTAACACTGGGTAGGCCCCTTCGCCTCTTGGTTTTCTTCAGTCCTCAGTTGTGAAAATGTGAGGGTTCTATGAATTTACATTTGGGGCAGGACAAGGTCGAGGAGAGTGTGTCTTTGCTTTTATTCTTCCAAACTGGAATGTCTTCCCTCTCCTCCCCATGGGTCCAAATCTCACTTGTCCTTCAGGCCCACTGCCAAGGAGCCTTCCCTGATTCCCCAGTCCACACAAACCTCTGCCTCTTAGGGTCAGTGCCATACAACCTAGCTGTCTCTTACGTTAATCTTGCCTCTCAAGCCAGTCTCAGAAAGTGGGTCTCTCTTGCCCTCCTGGGGCCCCTGGGGCTGTGCCAGCCCACCGGCACGCCCCACGTGGGGTGTCTGCTAGAGTAGGGCATGGGTGGGGAGGCCCAGGTGTGAGGGGCCAGGCAGAGTACCTCTGCCTCCCCCCCTGCTCTCCTCCACAAAACTGCCCCTCCTCCTGAAGCCTGACCCCCAAGTCACACGTTCCTTATCATGACCTCACTGGGTAGTGATGACCTCACCGGCCTTCTAACAGTTTCCATGGCAGCGTAACTGCCAACGTGCTGCCCTCAGAGAAACTTCCCTGACAGTTCTCCACCAGATACCAATCTCTTTGGTTGTCTGAGAGAGAATGTGTGACCGGATCCTCTATCTTTACTCGAACCTGTGCTCTGTTCCATGGGTGGGCAGTGCGGCAGGTACACCGAGACCGGGCATCTCTACAGGAGGCATGGTGTCCATGCAACCTCACCTGGCTGCCTCATGTTCCTGTGGGGCTTGCCCACTACGTATACCTGAGCGCGGCCCCAGCTGTAAGTAATACCAGTGACCTGGGACACCTTCAGGGACCCACAGTGCTCACTGCTGAGGACAAGTGAAAGGTCATCCCCGGACAAGTGTGCAGGATGGTCCTGATCTTTATAAATGTAGCTTTCCCCTTTGGGCTACAGGATGCTTCCATTCAGACCCTTTCCTGATTGGCCTCTTAGCAAAAGACAAGTGCATTTTTGTTGGCAAATGGTAAATGGAGCAGTTTGAGGAAGAGGGCCACTCCTGAAACACACCTTCAAACCCAGGCACCTCTGTGCTGTCATGTAGACATCTATATCGGTGCCCTCAGACACATCCCATCCTGACCTGCTGAGTACTAGGGGAGAGGGTGGTGCCATATTGATGGGAAGACCGGAAGAACCAAGAGGGCTGTTGAAGTGCTAATGAGACTGGAGGGCTGAGGAGATGGTGTCCCAGGAGGCTGGGTTGATGTGAGCCTAGACTTGGTACCCAGAACGCGGTTCTCAGTCTCCTGATCACTCTGCCTCAGTATTTGGCCTTGTTCTAATCTACATAAGAGTATCAGAGGGCTAGAGTTCAGTGTGGTCGAAACAGGCAGTATAAATGGGGCCCAAGAGGGGTTGCCAAGGTGGGCGGGGTTCTTAACCAATTTATATTAGATTATTTTTTTCCAAAACTTGAAAGACATTTCCATTAAAGCCTCAGAAGTGACAGACTGCAAGAAATGTTTTCTCTGTTGTGGAAGGGAGAGATGGAGAGGCTCATGGTTGCAATGACTTTCGGGTTCTACTGTTTACCCTGGAAACGGTGAAGAGACTTCCTCATGTGCTGCAGCCGTAGGCTCTAGGAATTGCTTTTGCAGCCAGTGTCCCTTCTCTAGGGACCCATAGAGGTGATGGGCCAAGGCTGTGTTTTGGATGTCAAGTCGATTAAAGGTCTTCAGCCAGAAACTGGGAGAGACATGAGAGAGGGAAATTCTGGCAGGAGGCTGTGTACAGCAGAAGTGACTGATCAGTTCTGATTTTCTTTGCAGCAGCAGTGGCTCCCGTTTCTCCCCCTACCCCTGGTCACTACCATGTCCTCTACCGAGGGTGTGGAGAAACGCAGTTGGGCTGGCATGGGGAGACATACTGCCTGGTTGGTGGCTATCGGGCCTACGGGGATGTTCCTTTGGCCACGCCAGCAAAGGTGGAAGCAGAGAAGCCAGTCCCCAGACATGCTCCCAAGAGAAAGCACGCTCCGGAAGAGTCAGACGAAGACCTGGGTTGCCCCAGACCCAAAATCCGGCGATGGGAGCATTCAAGCAGCTTCGGACTACAAGGTGCTTTGATTCTCAAGCAGGGTGGCCCAACCTCTGGGCACATCCCCTCTGCAACAGCCCCAGTAAACGAATGTCCCATCCTTACTTTCTCAAGGTCGGCAACAGGGAGTCCCCTCCTAAAGAAGGTTCTCTCGCATTGCCACACTCTCAAAGGCTGCCCCCAGTGTGCTTCCTTCCTGTGGGCCTGATCAGGCTAAGGGCAGAGTTGTCTCTTTCCTTCTCTGAGTCGGACCAAATCGTCTTAGTAACACCTCCTCACAGTGGTGACCATGTGTTTCACGGGGGCTGCTGCTGAGCCTTTATCTCATCCTTTCATGGTGGAGAGAGGGAGGATTATAATGATTTTTACTTCTAGGGGAGAGGGTGGTGCCATATTCATGGGAAGACCGGAAGAACCAAGAGGGCTGTTGAAGTGCTAATGAGACTGGAGGGCTGAGGAGATGGTGTCCCAGGAGGCTGGGTTGATGTGAGCCTAGACTTGGTACCCAGAACGCGGTTCTCAGTCTCCTGATCACTCTGCCTCAGTATTTGGCCTTGCTCTAATCTACATAAAAGTATCAGAGGGCTAGAGTTCAGTGTGGTCGAAACAGGCAGTATAAATGGGGCCCAAGAGGGGTTGCCAAGGTGGGCGGGGTTCTTAACCAATTTATATTAGATTTTTTTTTTCCAAAACTTGAAAGACATTTCCATTAAAGCCTCAGAAGTGACAGACTGCAAGAAATGTTTTCTCTGTTGTGGAAGGGAGAGATGGAGAGGCTCATGGTTGCAATGACTTTCGGGTTCTACTGTTTTCCCTGGAAACGGTGAAGAGACTTCCTCATGTGCTGCAGCCGTAGGCTCTAGGAATTGCTTTTGCAGCCAGTGTCCCTTCTCTAGGGACTCATAGAGGTGATGGGCCAAGGCTGTGTTTTGGATGTCAAGTCGATTAAAGGTCTTCAGCCAGAAACTGGGAGAGACATGAGAGAGGGAAATTCTGGCAGGAGACTGTATACAGCAGAAGTGACTGACCAGTTCTGATTTTCCTTGCAGCAGCAGTTCCTTTGGCCAGGCCAGCAAAGGTGGAAGCAGAGAAGCCAGTCCCTAGACGTGCTCCCAAGAGAAAGCGCGCTCCGGAAGAGTCAGACGAAGACCTGGGTTGCCCTAGACCCAAAATCCGGCGATTGGAGCATTCATGCAGCTTCGGACTGCAAGGTGCTTTCATTCTCAAGCAGGGTGGCCCAACCTCTGGGCACATCCCCTCTGCAACAGCCCCAGTAAACGAATGTCCCATCCTTACTTTCTCAAGGTCGGCAACAGGGAGTCCCCTCCTAAAGAAGGTTCTCTCGCATTGCCACACTCTCAAAGGCTGCCCCCAGTGTGCTTCCTTCCTGTGGGCCTGATCAGCCTAAGGGCAGAGTTGTCTCTTTCCTTCTCCGAGTCGGACCAAATCGTCTTAGTAACACCTCGTCACAGTGGTGACCATGTGTTTCACGGGGGCTGCTGCTGAGCCTTTATCTCATCCTTTCATGGTGGAGAGAGGGAGGATTATAATGATTTTTACTTCTAGGGGAGAGGGTGGTGCCATATTGATGGGAAGACCGGAAGAACCAAGAGGGCTGTTGAAGTGCTAATGAGACTGGAGGGCTGAGGAGATGGTGTCCCAGGAGGCTGGGTTGATGTGAGCCTAGACTTGGTACCCAGAACGCGGTTCTCAGTCTCCTGATCACTCTGCCTCAGTATTTGGCCTTGCTCTAATCTACATAAAAGTATCAGAGGGCTAGAGTTCAGTGTGGTCGAAACAGGCAGTATAAATGGGGCCCAAGAGGGGTTGCCAAGGTGGGCGGGGTTCTTAACCAATTTATATTAGATTTTTTTTTTCCAAAACTTGAAAGACATTTCCCTTAAAGCCTCAGAAGTGACAGACTGCAAGAAATGTTTTCTCTGTTGTGGAAGGGAGAGATGGAGAGGCTCATGGTTGCAATGACTTTCGGGTTCTACTGTTTACCCTGGAAACGGTGAAGAGACTTCCTCATGTGCTGCAGCCGTAGGCTCTAGGAATTGCTTTTGCAGCCAGTGTCCCTTCTCTAGGGACCCATAGAGGTGATGGGCCAAGGCTGTGTTTTGGATGTCAAGTCGATTAAAGGTCTTCAGCCAGAAACTTGGGAGAGACATGAGAGAGGGAAATTCTGGCAGGAGACTGTACAGCAGAAGTGACTGATCAGTTCTGATTTTCTTTGCAGCAGCAGTTCCTTTGGCCACGCCAGCAAAGGTGCAGGCAGTGAAGCCAGTCCCCAGACGTGCTCCCAAGAGAAAGCACTCTCCGGAAAAGCCGCACAAAGATCTGGGTTGCCCCAGACCCAAAATCCGGCGATTGGAGCATGGTGCCAGGAGGTAGACCCCACAGCATCTTGCTGGCTGAGGCACTCTGAAGAGAGGGCAATGGTTTAACTGCCTAAGGCAGCGAATGCCTCTTCCTGCAGTGACCCACCCCGTCCCCCCACTGCCCACTGCCACAGATCACAACCTGCGTCGTTCTGTTTGAGCCTTCCTCAGCCAGGAGCCTCCTGCCACACTAAATGGCCAAAAGCAAGGAGCCTCAGAAACTGAGGTTTGAAATGAGAGTCTGCCCTGAACATCCCAGGGCTGAAGCTGGCCTGGAAGAAAACGTGACGTTCCTCTGCTCAATCCTCAGGGGCCCCTTTGTCAGCTGAAGACAGAAAAGTCTGCACTCTGCGAGCCGAGAAGAATGCAGGAGCAGAGACAGGGTGCAGAGAAGCCTTAGCAGTCTACCACATGGGCTCCTGCTCTGAGCCATTGTCAGCGGCCACCACCACAAACCAGGGGGGAGCTGGGTTCTTTGAAACTGAAAGCAGCAATCTGTGGCTTCCCAAAGAGCCTCCTGCCTGGGGTCTCAGGAGGCAGGATAGAGAGACCCAGGAAGACCTGCTCCCTGAAGCAAGAACAGGATGGAGAGTCAAGCAGCACGCACCCTGCCCCGAGGTTCACATGCTCCTTTATTCCCAGCCCTTTCTGTCCCCAGGGGGGGTCCCTTACTGCTCAATGTTTTTCTGTAACAGACTTCTAGGGTCGCCAGTGCTCACACTTAGGTCACTACCCCTGCGCTAGGCACTCCTGCTACCCGGGAAAGGTTCCAAAGGTGGAACAGCTCCAGGGGGTGCCAGGGATCAGAGCAAAAACTTGAGAGGCTGGGGATGAAGGAGTTTGGGCACAGTCCCTAAAGCATCTCAGTGGTTGAGCTTCTGTGAGAAGGCACATCCCCTCTGTGTGTGTGTGTGTGTGTTGGGGGGAGG